>NW_027111782.1:241119-244915 GCF_000696795.3 Halyomorpha halys
TATATGTACCGCCATAGGTCTGTAAGACAAAAAATGTTGTCTTAATATGAGTACAAATGTATTCGGATGGTTAATCATTTAATTTTTTCGAATAAGACATTATTTGTCCATAAAATAATGACGAATACAAAAGTATTCGGATTGTTAATCGTATTTTTTTTTTTTGAATAATTGATTATTCAAGTAGAAAATTCACGAATAAAAATGTATTCGTCTCTCGTCAATCGAATAATGTTTACCCAACTATGTTAATAATATTATTCTAAAGTGGTTCCAAATTATAGACTGCAGAAAATGTTATTTTGTCATGAAGCTGTTCAAGTAAGGCTAAGAGAATTTGTTTCTGGGGATGTTGACATCTCCTGTGAGATATTCCTGGGGTAGGATCCACATCGTGTTTCTGGGTTACAACCCATATTGAAAAATAAATATTTTTTCAACCAACAAAATATGTTTTATGTACCCTATTATTGTTTTCTTTAATGGTTCAGACAATTCAGTCTGTGAAAGATATTGAAAAAGGGCTTTTTAAATCGAGAAATCCAATTAGCAACGTTTTCTTCAATTAGACAAAATTATTGAAAAAAAAATTTTTTCTACATCCTGTGGAGCCTTCTGGAACCTCTAAGGAGTGAAAAGAACGGATGACAATGGTACATAATTTATATCCTTGGAATCCATGATAAAAAAAGGGTGTACCAAAGTCACTTGCATTGCGAAGTAAAATTAGTACAGAAAAAAAGATTTGTATTTTTTTTTTATTCTTTAATTATTTGTATTTTTTTGTTAATAAAAATAGAAAATAACAAAATCGAAAATGAAGTCAGAGAAATGTAAAAAGGTACAAACCAATCCCGGAAATTCCCCCTGTAGTGACGGAAATAAGAGATAAAAGTAATAATATATTAGCTAATCCGGTAGATATTTTGGATACGTTTAAGAAACACTTTGACAGTATTCTGAATACGGGAAGTAATTATCAATCTCCTCTGACTGAATATCAGAGTGCTGAACCGTGGATAGAAGAACTGAGTAAGGAGGAAGTCAAAATGGCCATCACAAAATTAAAACCTTACAAAGCAGTGGGAACTGACAATATTCCTAGTGAACTAATCAAGGCATGTGGTGAAATTAGAGTTTCTAGAACACACCTTTTGGTTAAAAAGATCTGGGAAATTAAGGAGATGCCTGAGGAACGGAGGAAGTCCCTACTTATTCCAGTTTACAAAAAGGGACCAACAATGGATTGTAATAACTATCAAGGAATTTCTCTCCTTCCTGTATGTTATAAAATATTTACGCTAATCTTAACTAGTCGAATCACGGAATATGCTGATGAAATTATCAGAGACTACCAATGTGGTTTAAGACGAAACCGTTTAACTATTGATCAAATTTTTTTATTACGGAAAATCTTGCAAAAAAAGTTGGAATACAACGGGGTAGTTCATCAGCTTTATATGGATTTCCAAAAGTCTTACAATTCTATTGGCCGCCAGAAACTTTATAATATTCGGATTGAACAGGGAATACCAAAGAAGTTAATAAATCTCGTACAAATGTGCATGACCGAAACGTTTAATAAGTTTAATAATGAATCGGTAATCATTATTCTGAGAAATTCTAGGTCCGATCGGTTTTAAAACAAGGTGATTCTTTATCACCTATCTTATTTAATCTAGCACTAGAATACGTCATTAAAAGTGTGATGAAAACTGAAAAGGGTTTAACTTTGGGTAGTAAAATATCGGTGCTTGGGTATGCTGATGATTTGGTTTTATTGGGTGAGGACAAAGAAATTATAGAACTAAATACAATCACGCTAATAAACTCCAGTAAGGAATTAGGTCTTGAAATAAATACAGATAAAACAAAATATATGGTTAGCAGTAGAAACACGAGCAATTACGGTGATATAGATATAGGAGGAATTACGTATGAACAGGTAGATAGGTTTAAGTATTTAGGTTCTACGGTAACTAGAAAAACAAAATTGATGAGGAAATAAAAGCTAGGTTGAAGGCGGGAAATGCTTGTTATTTTTAAATTTTGAAACTCCTTAGATCGCGCCTTCTATCGAAAAACTTAAAAATTAGAATTTACAAAACTATTATACTTCCTACTGTTCTTTATGAATGCGAGACATGGCCTTTTACAATAAGGGTTGAACAGAGCCTTAAGATTTTTCAAAAATAAAGTATTACGCAAAATATTCAGACCGAAAAAGGATGAATTAACAGGAGACTCTAGACGATTACACAACGCTAAATTAAGGGACCTACACCTGGTAAATATAATTCAAGTTATAGCAATGCAGCGTATAAGAGTGGCGTGTAAGGTTGTAGGGCTTAGTAACAAGGGGATCCCTAAACTGTTAATTAGCACTGAACCGAGGGGGTAAAAGTTCGAGGGGTAGACCGAAACGTAGATGGGAGGATTGCCTTAAAACTGATTTGGTAGAATTGGGTTTGGAGGGGCATCACTGGAAGGATGTATGTAGAGAGCATTTAGTGGTATCGATATCGAACCTTTGGGTTCGTTAGGCCTTCATTTTTTTTTTTTATTATATTTATTCATAATTTTATTGTTTATAGTTCTTTCTTTTTATATATCTATATTATTATCCAATACTTTAATTTTATTTATGCATGTCAACAATAATTCATTAAGTAATCTATTCAAATAATAATTATTGTTTAATATATTCTAAATTTTATTTTCCATTTCTTTCAAATATATTTTATCTGTTCCCATAATTCCTTTATATAAAAAAAAAAGACAATAAAGATAAAAATAAATATAATAATCAAAATAAAAATGATAGGATTATAACAAACTTTTCTCAACAACTGAGCACTGAGGTGATATCGTAATAACTTCTTGATTAGACTGATGAAGCCTACTTGTGCAATTAGGCATTTGGAAATCGGAAACCCACTTTCTTTGAGCCATTAATAACTGAAGCAAGCACTAACTGCCATCTTCCTTTATAATTTACTTCTCCAATTAGGAAAATTATTATTCAATTAATTGTTATCATAATCTAAGCTAAGAAACTAACAAAACTTTTACCTCATAGACCGTTCTTGTAGCTTGTTGTTCCCAGCCAGATATAGTGCTGATGGGTCGCTGTTGTCTCAAAGCAGGATCTGTTATATTATCTGACCTTTGTCTTTCATAATGTTCATACATCTGAGCAAATTGTAACTTGAATTCTTCATATGAAACCTGAAATAATCATCATTCAATAATTATTGTAATACTATAAGTACTTAGTTAGTAACATAATGTCACATCTAGTTGGAAGTTAAAAGGCTGCACAATGCCTGGATAGAATAAACAGTACTCAGTAAAAATAGTTGAAATAATAACACTACAGTGACTGAATTAGACATATTAAGTTTTATTATTTAATTTATTTTATACCAGATAGGCCTGGTGGACCTTACATGGTTGATATAACCGTTACATTATATATATTTTTTTTTAACAGTTGATTATGGGGGAGGGGGTATAGTATCGTACAGAAGACACTCCTAACTATATGCAATGTTATAATTAAAGGGGGGGGAGATAAAATAAATAGATAAGAATAATGCTTCTTATTAAAAGAGAAAAGTAAAATTAATAACAAAAAATAATGATGAAAGGAATATGGTCCGGGTGCGGTCAAAAAAACTCAAATAGTAGAATTATACTATTTTAATGAGCCAACGTTTCGCCCAACGTTGCAGGGCTTCGTCAGGGCTAAAAAAGATACAAACACATAGTTACATAAGGAAAACAAAAACATAAG
>NW_027111782.1:247140-249406 GCF_000696795.3 Halyomorpha halys
CCTTATGTAACTATGTGTTTGTATCTTTTTTAGCCCTGACGAAGCCCTGCAACGTGGGGCGAAACGTTGGCTCATTAAAATAGTATAATTCTACTATTTGAGTTTTTTTGACCGCACCCGGACCATATTCCTTTCATCTTTACACACGGTCAATCAATAATCTTCCAAAAAATAATGATATTTGTAAACTTAACAAAACAAACAATTGCCCTCTAATGGTAAAAAGAAACAAGTTAATTTGAAAAAGGAACGTGTAAAGTTGTTGGAGAAAGTAATCAGTCACTAAGGGCCATGTGTACAAAAACAGCTTAAACTGGGATTTATGCAATCTCAGTTAAAATCTATTATTACCTGCTATGCCAACAAATTTTAACCCCAAATTTAGAGTAAAACTTCATGAGGCAACAAGAGAAGGTAGAATATGAAAGGGAGAGATATCATGGTGAGAGGGCTTTTATCTGCATGAAATTATGACAACTTCACCAGTAGGTAGCATTGTTTTGATATATGACTTGTAAATATCTGACAAGATCAATCAGGCCACCATGTTTCAATTAAAAGTTTCTCCAGAAGAGGGAGCTGGTCATATAAATTTTAACCAATAGGAATTCAGAGAAGAAAATTTTTTTTTCTGTAAACCGAGTACTTATTTCTCTTCCATACCAACCACTGAGCAGCACACTTCTCTCTCATGCCAACTATTGAGTAGAATACTTCATTCACACATTAGTTCAACTATTAAAGTTTTCCTAACTTTCAATGTTACAAACTGCTTAAAGTATTCATAACAGTAAATCAGTATTACAGTGCTTCGACATTTATCAAGAGCTTAAGCAGATAAAGATTCAAAAACTTGAAAATTGGAATTTATAAAACTATTATCCTTCTCACTGTTCTTTATGGATGTGAGACATGGCTTCTTACACTAAGGGATGAACAGCGCCTTAAGGTTTTCGAAAATAAAGTATTCCGTAAAATATTCGGACTGAAAAAGGATGTATTAACTGAAGAATTTAAAAGGTTACATGAAGGGAACTGCACCCGGTAAATATAATTCAGGTTATAGCATTGTGGCATATAAGATGGGCGTGTAAGGTTGTAGGGCTCAGTAACGAGCAGATCCTTAAAATGTTAATAAACGCTGAACTGACGGGTAAACATCTGAGTGGCAGAACAAAATTTATATGGGAGGATTGTGTTAAAACTGATTTAGTAGAATTGGGTTTCGAGGGGCGTCACTGGAGGGATGTATGTGGAGAATGATTGGTAGTATCAGCATTTAACCTTCGGGTTTAGGCCTTTATTGTTTATTGTTTAAACACATCAAGAGATATCTTGTGAAATTAGAATCAAGACCAGATTGGAGTTACATAAAACCAACCCTATGTACTAAGTAAAGCTTTACAATTACTTACGTTTACAAAGAACATTTATAAGAGAACTTTAGAAAATTAAAGAAATATAATTAATTGTTAAATATAATTTTGAATTACATATTACATATTATTAAAGAATAATAATTTAGGTTAACCAAATAAATGGATAGCAAAGGTCAGCATCTAAATAGGTTAATTGGAAGTGGCTTAATTACATTATTGAAATTAATATTTCTTAAATAATATTTGATGATAGAAATTTATAAATATAATTAAGTCCTTGTAAAAAAATGTATAAGGAATTTCAATGAGTAAGGTTAATATATAACAAGAATAACCAATCAAAGAATTTCATTTTATTATTTAAAATGGACTTGTATTTTAATAGAAATATTAATAATATTATATTGGATTTTATTATACTATTTGATTTTTAATGATATTCAATTAGAAAAATTGATAAAGGTTTTAATCGCATTGAATTAATAAACTTTATTAAATAAATTGTTTAGTAATTATATAGTAACTTTGTATTGTTATTGCATTATTTCAGTTTTGATTCAAACCAAAGATATAATATCTACCAGGTAAGGTAGAGTTATTGAGAAAATTAAATATATATTTGAATTGAAAGTAAATATTATTTTTTCTACTACACTTCCTGACTGTAAAATAGTATTAAATATAATAATTTAATTTTGAATACTTATTCATCAGGGACCAGTGCCACTAGATAAACCAACTATTAATTTCAAATATAATTGAAGATCATACAACATCTTCTCAAGTCACATATGAGAAAACACACACACACCCAAACACATGAGAATGTTCTTATATGTGACTTTAGAGAATAAAAATCTGAATTTGTGGATTTTAATAAAATATAT
>NW_027111782.1:251056-253864 GCF_000696795.3 Halyomorpha halys
ATGAGAAAAAATAAAATTATTTTAACAATTATTTATGTAATCTTGATATTCCTAAATTTAAAAAAAAATATTAGCAATTTTATTGGCTAAATATCAATTTAAAAAATAAAATGTTTCCATATGGAAATGTTTGGCTCCCTTTTCTTATTTCTAAATTCTCTGAAATAAAATCAAGATAAAAAAAGGACAACCTGGGAGCAATTCTGCAAAAAAGTTTGTATGTTAATATAAAACTGAAAATTTTGGAGAGTTTCTTATTATTAAGAATATATCACCATCCCTGCAATAACAGAATAGCTCAAATATTTTACCAACTTCTAAGGAAAACATTTGACACTTCAATTTAAAAATATAATATGACTTATTAATATAAACCTTTTTTTCCTTTTTGTCTATCTATCAGAAATAATTATACAATTAAAAACCTAACATTGTTCCAAAAAACTTAATGAATCGAAACAAGTTAAACTTGCTAAATTGAGTCCTATGATGTTAATGATTGAGTAATTAAAACTCAGCTAGTTTTCAGCATTCACAGTAAATAGAAGGTCTTACCATTTGTCTGACATTAAGCAAAGTAAAATTCTTGATGATATAATGTATTATTACTTATTACTGAGATAGATATTTCTGAAACAGTCAGTTCTTGCATGAACTGGTATCATGGAACTGACACAGAAGTTTTAACTTAATATTAAATGCGGGTCCAGACATGCAACAACGAATCGTAACTAACATTGGTGTGCAATGCAACACCATGACAGTGCATCATAACAGAAGACACAAACATCATAACACATAACAGAACATGCATGTATAACACATGTTCATAACACCACCCTATTCCATCCTACAGTTATTGTTGAAAACATGTACAGAAGTGATCAGTGAGTGCACTCAAAATTAAGGACAAATTCAGGATATTGCTGTGGCAGCCTACATTCTCAAGGACTATATATTAAAAACGAAGAAGGCTAAAGATAATTATGGGATATTGAATTGTATGATGAAACTAAATACAGTGGTAGCTGTTTAGCAGTTCCCTCCAAACATGCTAGGAGGAAGGGTAAAGTGATTGCACAACATGTCATTAATGTGATGCTGAAAAACTGACAAGAGTTTAAAACATTATAGAGTCACACTCTGAGATCAAGACGTTGCAGTTACAGTGTGGCATACAAATATAACGTGTGAATGTTGTCAGGTGATATGTTGTCGCATTTCTGGATCCAACTAAACAAGTTAACTTTTTATACACTGACTCTAGGACTATTATTTTTATATAATGAAAATTATAACTTTTTGCTTTAATTAATATTAGTTTATTACCAGGACTCTTTGATTGCTGATATTCTACTGTACTATGAATAAGTAATTATACTCACTTGCCATACAGACATCTGTAGAACAGTTCGCCTATTTTCTCTATTGTTATTACACAGTAATGTCATATCTTGTAAAAACAATTTCTTTACATCAAGGAGAGTTTCTGTTTGTTTTGATTGTCTGATCAATGTAGCAACAACTTTGAGAATCACTAAATCAAAAAATAAGGGTATAATTAAGATTAAAATACAATATAAATAAAATACACTGTAACAGATTATAGTACCTGAAGGCAAATTTGATAAATTGTCATATAATCATAAATTAACAAATCCCTCTCATAGATATTAAAATATTCAGAAAATTGAGTATCAATCAAACTAAACAAAAGTCAAGAATACTTAAAAAAGATCTGTTCTGAAGATAATAGTAAACAGTAATTTCAATACTTTGTTAAACTTAAAAATATACCTATGATCAAGAAAAGTAACAAATTTCAGAATACTATAAGGAGAAATAATAATAAAAATAATGCCTAATGAATGTAGATATCAACATATGTTCAATACTGTTAACACCAAAAATCTTCACCTAAATGCCACACTCGACTCAACCCAGTAAAAATTTAAATTTACAAGATTTAACAAAGTTTTCCTATCTATATCTCAGTCAATCTATTAGATCAGTGATTTTCTCTTCATAGTCAGCTGACCACTAAGCCAGATATTGAACAATGCAGAGACCACTCTCACCCCTGACTTGGGGCAAAGAGGAAGTCCAGATTGCTTGAAAGTGCATTTGGAGGCATTTTCATGGTGCATTTATCTATTAAAACCATTTCACTAGCACTAAAACATCACAAAATGGTAAACAATAAAGTAATGATGACCATAAGTCCTCACAAGATATGTGCTGCTGAACTATCCCATGATCCACTCCCAAGATGGGTTGAGAACCACTGTGTTAGATATAAGAAGATGGTCAGGGTTGCAATAAAAAAAATAACAAATAGTTTATAACTATTTAATGTCCGACATTTTGCCCCACTTTGCAGGTCTTCATCAGGGTCTGTTTAACCTATCGCTTCGAATATGTTTCGCCCTGCAAAATGTTTTCTTTATTTTTTAATTTATTTTCCCTGAAGAAGAATGAGCTTACTGGACAATCCAAATGGCTTTAAAATGCCAAACTGTGTGACTTGAGCCCATTAAAATAATTAAATTATTATGTATCCAATTGAACTAAAAATACTTGAAAATTATTTTGAAGATAAAAGCTAACACCAACTTTCAATAATCTGTCAGTCATCACAAAAATATCTTTGATAAAAAGAAAAAAATCAATTTTAGAGTAAGATAAGTACAAGAAATAATAATAAGGTGTGATTAATGTAGGCCTATCAACATTGGTTTGATACCATTAACACCAACAGTCTTTGCTTACATTACTCCCTCCACTAAAATCAGTCAAAACCCAAATCAA
>NW_027111782.1:256969-311953 GCF_000696795.3 Halyomorpha halys
GTGGTTGATGTAGTCTCGTCTTCATTGGAGCGCGGAATGTACTGCTCGGGAGTCTTTCTTGATGTAGAACAGGCTTTTGATCGAGTCTGGCACCCAGGACTGCTATACAAGATCCGTAAATTCCTACCCCCTACATATTATCTCATTATCCGTTCTTATCTCTCAGACAGGTTATTTTAAGTAAATCACAACAGCACTGATTCATCCCTGTTTCCTCAGTCTGCTGGTGTAGCTCAGGGTAGTATCCTTGGTCCTATCCATTATACAGTGTCTACAGCTGACATCCCAACCCATCCTAACACTATTCTCACAACGTATGCCGATGACACATGCCTATTGTCAGTGAATAATGATCTTTCCATTGTATCCCAATCCCTCCAATCCCTCATCACCACCCTTGAAGAATGGTGCCAAAACTGGAGGATTAAAATAAATTCCAATAAATCCCACCAAATCACATTTACCTTCGTCTTGCCCCACAATATCTTTTAATAATACCCCACTTATTCCTGTTGAGCAGATCCGTTACTTAGGACTAAATCTGGACAAACGACTAACATGGAATTCTCATATAAGACTGAAAAGACAGGAAACTGCTCATCGATTCCGACTATTACAACATTTACTAGACAAACGGTCCAAACTTCCAATCCATTACAAAAGACTGATCTATAGACTATTATAAGGCCTATCTGGACATACGGAATTGAGCTATGGGGCTCCACTAACCCATCTAATTCCTCTCCAATCCAATCCTTACACTCCAAAATCCTTTGTAAAATCCTTAATGCCTTACTTTGTCACAAATCAAATCATCCATCAGGACCTCAATGTCCCCTATGTTGCCGATTTTGCCAGAACCAGATACCAATCCTTCCATAATAAACTTCCCAACCACCCAAACCAAGTCGTTTCTAACCTAGCTTCTCCTTCACTACCTAATAACCCTCCTAGGCACCTGAAAAGAAGATTGCCTTGAGATCTTCTCCTTTAGAAGTGTTTTTGGAGTTCTATCAATGGGTAGATTCTCCAAATGTTTGTATCTTGTCATAATATCACTTACAGCAAATTTACTTAATTTGTATATATGTATACAGTTGTAAATAACAATAAATAAATTATTAAAAAAAAAGTTATGTACTCCAACTTAGCCAAAAAAGACAGATTATCCTACAGGTAACCAACTTATACTAGCCAGAATGGGAATGTTGAAATTTCATTCCATGGGCCGACCAAAAAACAAATTTCAACCAGGACAGATTTAAAACACTCGAGAATGCTATACTAACATTTTAATATACCTAGTCACCAAGGCCTTTACAGTTAAAAATTAAATTAAGCATTTGAACAATTTAACTATAAATGTATAATTAATATTAGGAAGTCTAAAAAAAACAAAAAAAAAACAAATTTGTTATAGAATAATACTAAAGTAATTAAGAGAAATTTTCTATGATAGCCTTAGGGTTTTATACATAATTGGTACTTGTCCTTGCACATGTTAAATGTAAAACGAAAACTCAACCATAAACTGTGTTTTAAAGTATTTACTTATCAATATGTACAAAGGAAGTGTTTCAGTGCTTTCAGATATTTTTTTGAAAACACACTGATTTGGTCAAGTTAGTTCAATATCTGTGATAGCTTTAGCTGTTTGTTTAAAATTTGTAGAATCACTCATCATTAGTGGGCATAATTGTTTTCAGGAACCTTTCATTGCTGAATACTTTGAACTTTATATAAATGGTGCATAAGAACAACATTTTATATAAAGCATGATCACATAAAAGATAAAAAAAATCAGATAAAAAGAAAAATACAACTACTTCAAATATTATTTACATATGTAAAATAAAATAATTATTCTGATTTGAAGACAAAGTGGTTGACAGAAAGGCAACTATTGGTGCATGAAGTATTTGGCTAGAAGTTCAGCCGGATATCAGTGTATTTTCTTTCTTTAAAAATATTTGTCTAGATTAACATAAGTAAATCACTATATCATTCATAATTTTAATCTATGATCATTCTGCATGGAAATTATGAAAATCAAGTTTTTTTGTAAACTAAAACATTTTAAAATTAAATTTTTAAAAAAATGTGCAAAAACTGAGAACTGCCTAAATTAAATTTAAAGTTTTAAATAATACCAAGCATGAGTATGTCTGTATCTGAGCATTTTCCTACAAAATATGTAATACTTGTTAATAGTGATATAAATAAGTTAGGTTAGATGGGGTTTATACTTATATTGCTAATATATTATTATGATAAGACCTAACTGACAATGACCAATGTAATAACAACAATCAATTAACGTTAGCTATATCATAATAAAGATGATATAAATAGTTATAAGTAAGGTTGTTCTATTTAAACTATTAAGAATTAAAGAATATACATTAGGTGTTATTCCAAGAAGTCAGAAGGTATTAACAACAACCTAAGAGATAATTGCAGACCTTGCCCTCCAAAGATTAAGAATAAAACAAATAGGCAAAAGTCTGTTACAACCATCAATAAAGATAATTAATTAAAAGGTAGGAGGGGCCATTGAAATAGGGACAGTTTTAATAGAATTTCGACTAATGAAAATTAAAAAAAGAAAAAGAAAATCCAAAATATCAAAGAAGACACACTTCACCCTCAGTGGTCTGTGGGCAGGTCAAGACCACTCCTCCACAGAACCAGGAACAAACATAATCTCAAGCTCTCAAACCTCCTATAGAGATTGCAGGTCAAGATTATGCTCAGCAGCATATACAGCAAGTAGCATTATTGATTATATCACAATTACAATTGTTTAAGCTATAAATAAAAAAAAGTTCGAAGTAATTAGAAGAGGATTAAGAGTTACTAAGTATAATTTTAGTATTATACTGAAATAAAAAATAACGGTTCACCAATACATTGAGAATTTAAGTTAATGGCCAATATATAAGTATAGTTAAATTGAACATTAGACAAAAACAATATTTATAAAGTTAAATTATACAATTAGTTATTTATAAAAGATATTTGGAGTTTTATGTAAACCATAATAATTTATTTACAATTAGAGATTATTGTCATAAGTTCTAACTATTTAAATTTTATATAAAGATTTCAGAAATATTAATATGCATAGAAGGTGTATGCATAAGAGATGTTACAATAAGGATTAACTATTAATTATGTGTTTAATTAATTTGTTTATAGTTTAATAAATAGTTCATATAGTAAGGTGTATTTTATTTTATTATTTCAGTTCTGTTCCAAGGAATATTTATCGGGTAATAAGATATCATATTATTATTCTTGTCATTTTATTAATCAATATGCCTCCTTTATATATGTGTTTAAGTTAACCTCATCCTTCAGGGTCCAAAATACTCTTAGACAAACAAGCCAATATTTAGTAATTGATAAACTGAGAAATTGAATTTAATAGTTTATAATTAAACAGAGGAAAAGGGTATTGATGTGTACATACACACACAATATATATATTAGAAGGATACCTTGATAAATGGACATACATTCCATGTTCCTATAACAGGTAATATTTATTTTTATACTTAATAATTTTAAATAAAACATATAATATGAGTTGTTTTTATAAGAAATACATTTAGCTATTTTTCTAATAGAATTTATTTGGGGTTCAATATTTGAAAGTTGTAAATTTTCAGAATTTATAAAAGTATTGCATACCAATTAAATATTATATATTTAACTTAAAAATTTTATTTAATATAAAGAGAACATTGAAAAGAAAAACTATTTAATAGGAAGAATTAAGAACAGGAATCATAGAATTTGTACACAATCAGGAAAAAACTATTTTAAACCTTTAAAAATAAATAAATTAATATTATCCCTATAAGATCTTTAAACACTTCTAAACTGGCTTGATAACAACTAAAACTGGTGTAGGTATATTATAAATCCTTAATGGATCCCAAAGAAATCTAATGCAACTAATGCAGTGTAAAAGTTTCATTAGCTATTTTAGGAGACCATTTCCTAAATGCTGAAGTTCATAAAAGCAAATTATGACTATTGAGAGGGTTTGTTGTATCCAATTTCTTTTATCAGTAAATTTTCAGAAGACATTGTTTTCCTGAAATAGGTACCAATTTATGTTAAGATAAATTATATTGAGGGGAGTTGGTGTCCTGGAACATGGTAGTAGTTTTTGTACAGCGATGTTAATCACTGATTAACCTCGTAGATAAATTTTGATTCATTTTCAGTTTTAAGTATGTTGATCTAGCAAACAGGTGAGGCATAAGTGATCTGAGGTTGAGTGACCAATTTATACAGAAATAATTTATTTTAAGGGCTTAATTTGGATTTGTTAAATTAAAATATGGGAACACCTTTTCTTTATTTTTCTTGTTGTTGGTATGCTATGTGAAAGTGATCGATCTGCCCAGAGTTAAATCAAAATATTTTGGCCATGAAATGAGGGTCGAGTTTACAGAAATGTGATTATTTATGTGTGGTCAATGCTTTGTAAAAAATTTGGTTGGATTAGTTTTTCATTTCCATGCTAGGAAATATTTATTTAATTTTTGTAAGTTTTGATGTAAATGGTTTACTATTGTGTCTATTCGGTAGGAAGATGTTCACCAGAGGTCTTTCATCAGGATATAAGGCTCTCATTACTTTAGGATGAAATGGAAAATAAAATATGAACAGATTAAATACCTTCAGGGATGGACAAAAACATTGCGAAAAATCTGCAGTAATAGGAAATATATTGGAGGTAGATTTATTAATTTGAACTTAAATTGTCTATTAGATAGGTATGGAGGCATTTAAATGTAATTAGTTTATAAATCAGGCCAATATACCAAACTATCTTAGATACTTTAAAATCTGGCTAAGCATACGAGTATACTTTTCAAGTGTCACCTAGGTCTTTATTTGAAATTTTGATAACCAATGAGGGATTACAATTGCCACCATGAGCTTTTTTGATTTTAGTTTCTTTTGGAGATAAATGGGAAGTTGTTGGTTAATGGAATTTTTAAGTAATTAAGAACATATTGCAGAGAACTGTAATTTCATGGTAATGATGATTTGAGCCTAATGATTAAGTGATAGTTTAAGTTTTTTGAAAATATTTAACTAGTATCTAAGTTTTTTATTCTTTATCCAGGTAGACGTAGCTGTTTTTATATTTTAAGGAAAAATTTTATAGTGATAGTTTAATGAATGCCTAATGATTTTTTTGCATGTTATTGTATCCAGGCTATGATTTCAAAAAAGTTGTCTGATTGACATTTTTCGACTACTAATATGGAACTATTCTCACATAATTATTCAGATCGTAAGAAACTAATTTGATCTGTGTATTTTAAGTCCAATGGATTTTTTTTTAAATCTATTTTTTTTTTGTTTATTAGAAGCTTTCAATTTGAAAAGTAAGTTGATTGTGTAGTAAGGTCAGCCTTTTGAATGTTGTGGGTTAAATGACACCAGATTCTTTGATATGTTCACTTAATTTTATTAAAGTATTGTCAATTTATATTGAATCATTAGTGGTTGGATTTATGGTTATTCAGGAACCTAACTCTTTCAAGAACTTTCACCAGTTTGTGCTTTTAAGAATAAAATTTGTTTTTGGATATGTAGGAAATGAGGATAATATACAGAAAATCAGGAGATGGTGATCCAATTATTTCCCTATATAAAACAAATTTGAATAGGCACTAGAAATTAAATTTCTAGCAACAATGTTATTGTTTTCTGAACCTCATATAATGAATAAATGTTTGATGAAAATGAATTATACTTCCTGAATAAATTTCTAATAACAATAAGTGATTAAGAAAGAGATTTTTGTTTATGTAAATAGAAAATTGGGAGGTGAGTAAAATAGGCTCCTTCACAACTTACTATGAAATAAATTACTGCAAAATAACTTCCACTAAGTAACGATTAAGGATAAATAAAATGAAAGGAGTTAAAGCATAAACTAAGGGAAGAACACCTTTAATACGCTGACACTTTATACCAGGGAATTATTAAGACTTATTATTTATTAATCATGTAGTTTTAAAGAAAATATTACGTTTAATAGAAGGAAGGAGGTGCCACAAAGGACGGATCTTTATTCTATCAATACAAAATAGCCTCAAAATATATTTTATTAATAATTACAATCTAAAATAGTAGATCATAGAAAAAATAACAACACTTAAATTTATATATGCCAAGAAAAAATAAATATGATCAGTTTAAAGTACTTTAGTCTTTAACAATATAAATTATGACTAGAATTCAACAGATGACCAATAATGAGATCAGATATCACAGATCCTTCATAACACTTATAAAAAGAAATCACAAGATAAAACAATAGTAATAATTATCACTAGATATTACTAAATTTTAACTTAATATTTAAGACTTTATATTCATTTCTTTGCCAAGCATAATTATTCCACCAACCGAAGACAGTAAGGAACAATAATGTTTTCTAATAATATCAATACACAATATCACATGATTAAAAACCATTAATAAATTCAGAGATAGAGTCAATTTCAGGATGCAAAACAGTATGTCACTAAAGTCTGGATGTAACCCTGAAACAGAAAAAATAAAACCTTTATTTTAGAAAATATTTCTGTTTTACATAACTCAAAAATTGGGGTCAGAACATAGCCATGGAATGCTCTACAAACAAAGCAACCTTCAATTACTTAATAAAAATAGCTACCATTAGCTGATACAAAATAATTGATAAGTAAAGAAAATTAAAAAATCAATGCAGTATTGCAAATACAAGATTGAAGATGTATTTAGAACTATATACAGAAAATAGTAATAATTTCAATTGAATTGTTCTACAACTGTAAAAATGTGATTCATACTATTTTGAAGTCAGAGATTAAAAAAAAAAGAAAAAGAAGCCTGATGAGAAAGTAAAAAATTACAGACTAAAAAAATAAATAATAGGTACATGGTATCTAAATATATACATTCAAATTAAATTTGATGAATAGGCAATTTTCTCATGACAATATGAACTAAATTTACAGGTTTGACACAAAAATATTAAAGAAAAATAAACTCTCCATGGCTCAAGAGGAATGCATGCTATATTATATTTTAATTTTATGTAAAACCAGAAACATTTTATTTTTGAAATAAGGTTTTATTTTTTCTGTATTTTTTAAAATCCGACAGAATCCACATACCAAATAAGACTACAAGGATTACAGGAACTAATGAATAGTATAACTATAAGCTAGCAAATAAAAAACATTTAAATTGCATTTTTTTTTTTCAAAGACTAAAGTCAATTTCTCATGTTTTTTAATACTATATACTATATGTAAAACAGCAACCAACTAATCAAATAGACAAAATAATCTCTATTAACAGACAAATCATCTGACAAATAAATAAAAATAACTTAGACCCAAATACAAATTATTTATAAAAAAGAATTGTAATTTCCAAATGAAAAAGAAAACAACACTCACACATAGTTAAACCAACATAACTTCTTAATAATAATAAATTGAAGAAAGAACCAACACCTCAGAAAATTAGAGAAACTCGTACATAAAGAAATAATTGCAAATAGGAAAGAGAAAAATAAATATTTCTATTTTTGTTATGTGTTAAAACAATAGAAACCTTTAAAAAGAGTAAAATGAAGGTTGCTAAGGTAAATTAATAGAAATATATACATTAATTAAAATTAAATAACATTACAAATCTTGAAATTTAAAATGAACAAATTTCAAAGAAAGCTTTGGAAATTATGGAATATATATAACATAGTTATACTAAAAAAATTTTTTTGCAAGAAATAAACATCTAATAGATATTACCTCCTCTAGCTAGATTTCCTCTCAAATCTTCAATTAAGTTGTACTTAGTTTCTGTAAGTTGACAGGAGGATTAATGCTTCTTTTGCATTTACTTACAATGTTAATCCCATAAATTCAAACTTAAAGCTGCAAGCCGGCTATCTTGAGTTCTGTACTACTGAGATATTGCTTTTGTACTGTCACTGATTCTACACCAAAGTCACATATAGCATGTGATATGGTGCTGAAGTCATAAGAAGATTTGCAGAATTGAGCTAACAACCCAGGAGATCCGCCATAGAGCACCAGAATTTATTTTATATCAAAGAGCTACACTTCAGTTAGCTTTAATGTGAAATTTGAAGATGATTCAGTACTTTCTAATTTCACTTGGCCAGTAATGACCTTAGCTGAAAGGTCTCCTCTTACAATATATCACACATCTGTGCTCTTATTTTATGCCTGCATGTGCATTAACCGGCAAAAGAGTGTGTCAAATGCCTTCAGCCATTTGATCAACTCCTAAAGCCATCAATATCAGCTTTATTTTTCTGCTTAAGTTTCACACATGTCTTCGGAGACAAATGTCTAATTTTGAATGGGACAGTCTCATTATCTAAGGCTTTAAAAAATGTCTCAGTTTTTTATAAAAAAAAAACCAAACAAATTCCCCGAAGCTTCGCACTATATTCTTATTACAAACAAGTTTTAACAACTCTATTGATTTATTGATGTACTGATATACTGATTTGACATTATTTTAAAAATTCTGGAATTTGCTAAGTGTCTCCTGGGTACGAGTGCCCCAGTAGAAAAAGCATTTTTTAATAGATAACTTGTGGTTAGCTCAAAAATCTTGTTTTCAAATAAAAAACATTAGTTCAATGTTGATGGTTTATATAAATTTTGACTCTACTTAGGAAAAACTTAATAAAGTTATTATCCAAAACAAGAAATATTTAAAACAATAAGTAGTAAAGAAATATTTTTGGGACAAAGAAACTTAAAGCGAAAGAAATTAATTAAACTTCGCACAAACTGTAACTTAATTTGATTGAAGTATAAGTGGACTTTGTTATTCAGTTTTAACTTCAATATATGTATAAAATATAATCTTTGTTTAATTGATATTATTTTAGTATCAATTAAACAAATAAAATAGCATGAAAATGCTATTTTATTTGTTTAATTGATATTATTTTATACATGAATAGTATGTTTTGGCTAAAAATAGTATACTCCCCTCCCAGACCCATTGGTAATTCATTTATTGGATAAAAATTTATTTGTGGCTACCCTATGTATGACTATGCTATTCATTAAATTTATCCTCAATGAGACTAAATATTATTTTTTTAAAAAATGAATCTATAATGTTTTTTTAAGGGCATAAGTTTTTGAAAATGTAATAGGTATTCTACTGCTTGTCAGTAGTTCATAATTAGATAATGAGACTGAATTTCAATTAATTAACCAAAATATCTTCTTGAGCCAGGCCAAGTGCATTGTACATTTTCACCTTATTTGCTCACACCATAACTATGTAATCAATCAATTAATCATTATTCTCAAATCTAAATTAAATTAAACTATTGTAATATTTCAAAAATCACTAATTGTATTAACAGATTTATTGATTATATCAGAAATAAATAAAAGCATCCAAAATCCTATGCAAATTTTGATTAAAATGATGAGAAAATTAATGTAATTTGTTTATAAATTCAGGGCAGAATTTATAATATATCCACTAAAAAAAAAAATAGTTCAGAATTGTAATATAACAATTGTTTCAACTGAACCATTGCTTTTGTATAATTTTATAAAAAAAACTTTGTGCTAGTAACAACCAGTGATTTTTTTTTGTTTTATTTATGGTTTTTGAAATTAAAAATAAGTCAATATTATTGTAACATGAATCATGCTGTAAAATCTTAAGTTCATGTTTTGAAATTTTGAACTTGTTTTTTCACAAGGACTAAAATACGGGAAAAAGCAAAGAAAGAAGAGAAAATAACAAGGAGAAAATCACCTCTTAATAAATTATAAATTGTAAAATGGGAAATCATAACCATAACAACCAGAAATCAGTAATGAATTCTCATCTATGTGGAAATTAACGAAAAAGTAAATTTATTTAAATATAAAATATTTGTAATTAATTAATTATAAATACATTAAATTTTTATTAGCAAATTATTAATTATTACTCATCCGGAAGTAAAGTGACATCACCCAAAAAAGTGTAGTATTTGAGAAAAATCAACTATCAATACTTTCAAACTTATATTGAAATAGTATAAAACTTCTTTTAAATTTCAGGTATGTATTTAAACCAGTAAGTACTTATCTGAATTTTAAAAGAAGCTTTATAATATTTCAATATAAGTTCTATATATATTTAAGTTGATTTTCCTCAAAGACTGCATTTTTTAGTTGTGCTTTTTCTTGTAGGTGTGTTATATTGGTTTATAAAACTATAAATAAAGGCTATTATTATTATAAATATAAAATAAGTGCTTTGAAAAATCTTAATTTTTTATTTTACAAACCATCTATCTTTAAATTAAATGAAAAGATAGAAAGTTTGCCACTATAGATGAGAAAGCAATTGCTTAAGGGTTAGAATCTGAAACAAAGAATCTGACTGGCCCCCAACAGGACTCACAGAGAACTAAAGCTTTAAAAACTGCAGTACATAGGAAAGGTATCATCTGCAACATGACACACAGAGCAAATCCCAACAACCTCTTATGCATCATGTTAAAAATTACATATTTCTTTAGGATCCTAGAAGCATAGTAACTGTAAATACCTCTCAAGTGAGATGCAATGGCTAGCTGCTTTGCAACCAAATAATGCTACAATAAATATATTAATTTATTCTCTTTTCTTTAAATCACAGGTCAACAGAAAATAAAACAGGAATAAGAATAAGGAACAAGTATGGAAATAAATTAATTCTTATAATAAAGCCAACTATGAAGCTTCGTTTATTTAAGAAAAGAAAAACTATTGAAATTTTAAACCAGTAAAATAATGAAGATTTCTGTCATATAAAATATTAATGAAATTTGATCTAATGTAACCAATGAAAGAATAAATTATAATGTTAAGAAATGCAAGTTTTTTTTCCCATTAAATATAATTTTAAACTAATACTTCTCCAAATATTTCAACTGCTTGTATATTTTATATTTATTTACGATTATAACGCAAATAAGTATTCGTTAGAAGACAATAGGAGTCTAAATTAAGTTATTTTAATATTAATGTTCATATAAATGCTTTTAAGGTTGTGTAAATATAGATTAATCTAATATAAATTCACAATTTTTTTCTTGAAGATATCCAAGAAATGTAAGAGATTTATGTATTACTTTAACTTATAAAACATATTTAAAGAAAGTCTAGTTGTCAAAAAATTTAAAACTTATCCATTAAAATCTGCATAAAAATTTCAAGAGACCAAAGGTTGAATATCTATAAGTAACCAATCATTCATAACTCCTGTTTGTTAATTTAACCTTAAGTTATTAAAAGGTTTTATACTTAAAACAGTACTAGGTGTTTAAATAAATACTTAAAACAGGAATAAAAATCAATATATATTTTATTTTCATTTTATTTTATTTAATAAACAATTATTAAATTCACAAAAACAAATTATCCCATGGGAAAGAGGGGAAAAAAACAACACTGAATTTACTTGCATTTATATATCCTAATACTTACATATTATAGTTGATATCAACCATAGGCACAAAACACACACTCACGCACACTTATGTGTGCAAACTAACACACACAGTAAATAAACATATAAAAATAAACAATAATAAAACTATTAATTAAAATTTATTTTCTACTTACTCGGATTTTCAAGCCGAAAATGTGATTCTGGTTCTGGATGTCGTGTATACAATATTTGCTGGCTAATGTGTTCAGTCATAATCTACAACATCAAATCGTAATCAATAAATATAGAAATTAATTGGAAGAATATAAATTTAAATATTTCAAAATATTAGATATATTAACTAAAAGTACAATGATTATTAAAGACTCACTTCTTGATTTCTAAAAAAATCTTTGGCAACAGTTTACATTTTAATTACTACTGTTTTAGAATGATTAGGATGGACTCTAGTCCATCCATTGTTGCCAGTTGTTTACAACTGGCAACAATGTAAAATGTAACTATTACATAACTATAGTTACTATTACAGCACAAACATGAAGGCACTTGTGTAGAATACATACAGAGCAACAAACTATTATAGTTTTGTTTTTTTTAATTATAAGAATATTGATAATACAAGAGCAAGAATCTTTTAAATGTCAATTGCTAAAGATTAAGATTTGGTACTAATACA
Source organism: Halyomorpha halys (assembly GCF_000696795.3). Classification (NCBI taxonomy): domain Eukaryota; kingdom Metazoa; phylum Arthropoda; class Insecta; order Hemiptera; family Pentatomidae; genus Halyomorpha; species Halyomorpha halys. Next base: position 269,160 of record NW_027111782.1, read on the forward strand.
CACAATACCAACATGAAAAATGATTTTTAGAAAATCAAGAATAATAAGCTCATTACCTTTTTTATAGTACATTAGTAATTATAATATAAATCAGTGTTTCCCAAACTTGGATCATTTGTGTACCCCTTCTATAATTTTCTTAACAATAAGTAGCTCTTGTAAAAAATAATAATAATACCCTGGGGGTATGTGTACCACACTGTGGGAAATACTGATGTAAATAGTTCTTGGATTACAAAAAAGTATTATGGCAATTAAGTACAAATTCATTTATTTAGGAGGAAAGATTGCTCATATTTATTAGATAAGTATGCTATTAAAGAAACTTTTAAGCAAAGGAAACAAAAATAATAAAAAAGAATTAAAAAGTGAGATCTAGATTAAAATAACAATGCCAAAATTAAGTTATAAATACATACTTCATAGAGAACATTATAAGTTGGTAATGTAAGTGTTTCCTCATTCAATAAAATTCTTTCGGCCAAGAGAGTATAAAGATTATGAGGACTCATTACATCATACTTCCTCCTGTCAAATAATAAAAAAAGAGTAAATAAAAAAAAAAACATGCTGCAGCACAACTTTCACGTCAAAACATAAATAATGCAAAATTATAAAACTATACTGAACTTCATATTTCTTCAATTAAACTTGAAGAACAATCATCATTTTAATTGTTATTCATTGAAAGGTGATGTTAATACTCCATAAGAGTAAAGACATCGAATAATTAATTTATTTAGAAAAAATGATACAATAAAAATATAAAAAGAGAACTTACTTGTGCGTAGACCTGCTTAAGAAAAACCCAAGTAACTTCAATGCTTGTAATCGGATTAGATGGCTTTGTGATGCCAGGAGCTTAAAAACGCAGCGTACTCCGTGTTTAGCATCAAAAGCTGGTACCATTGCAGCAGGATGCTCAGATAGAAGAGAAATTAAGGTCTGTACTACATCATGCAAATTCTCATCTTCATGAACAGTGGAGATGTAATTCAGTACACTTTGTAACTCATCTTCACGAACTACACCTGAACCTCCCATCATCAACTGCTTTAGAAGAATCAATATGTATGCTCGTACCCCAAGAATATCCTTCTGGGCAGGTCTAGGTCCATCTAAAGAAAGGTTAAATATGTTGATTATTGGAGCAACATTGAAAAAATGATTATTTCTATTTCTAAGAAATTATTTTGTTTTTAAATTAATTAGTTTTTTTACTGTAATTAGTCTTAGTAACAGTTGTTTAAAATGAGGGGCTATACTTTTATTTTAAATTTAATTGATGTGTTCAAAATTGGTAAAACATGTTAAAGATTTCAATCCTCTTTCTATTAAATTGTTTACATGGGCTCTTCCCACTTCAACTCCCCTCTAATTTCAGGTTTAGTTAAAATACAAACCCCGGTGTGTAGTAATATTGACTATCCAGCTCCAGCCTTTTCAATAATTCATATTCTTAAGAGTAATAATGGCTTGCAGACTCAATACCTCATAATATAGCCTCACAGGTTCATCATCAAAGAGTACCATATACTTCTAGTCTCTAAGTGACTGGAAATCACCATGGTTGAAAAGAAAATTTTGTATGCAACGCTTTGCAAACATTACAAGCCTTCTGTGAGCAGACATTTGAACGATTTGTTCTATCCAATTACCAAATGAACTTAATACATACATAAATATCATAAGTCTCAAAGCTGTTTTTTATTATTTTTTTTTTTTTAAACAAATATAAGCTTCTACAGCATTCAAATGCTGTGAAAGGGGAATCGTTGGATTTAGAATTTCAGAGCTCTAAGAAATCACACTCTCAAGTTTTATACCATAAGTATAGTACATGAGTGAAGATCAAGACTAGTTTACTATTAAGTGAGTTGACCATTTTGCTACTAACACACCCAGCACAGGTGCACCCATGACACACGTGATCAAGACAACACAGCTCAGATTTTGAATGTTTGAGGACAGACATTAAAACCTTTAGCAGTATAATTCTGAAAATTCCTGCATTACATCTTAATCTGTCCTTCTATAGGTATGTAAAGATTCTTTTGAGTGAAAGGCTTAACTAATTTAGAGATTTGATTAATTTTAAGTTCACACATCAAAACCTAAATATAAATATGCCTCACTTAATACTAAGTAAAAACTAATGACTGAGTAATTATTTTGAAGATTACTTTCATTGCCAATAGCAATGAATAAACATTTTTACCACCCTCTTTTTCTTTCAAAATTGTGGCCAATTAGAGGTTTCGTTTGCCCATATATCAGCCATTTATGAAGATATAGGACAAATATGAAGTGTTATTGAATAATTAACCTAATGCCTTAAAAAAGAGCATTTCTGTAGAATTCAGAAGCAAAATCTTTCACAATTGCAATAATTTCCCTTATTATGTATTTCAGGTATAGGTAAGTAAAAGAAAAGATAAATAAATATTATCTCTTGAAGGGAAAAATCAATTTTGTTCATCAATTGGTTCCCAATGCCTACGTATCAAATCAGACATTCTGTATGAGATAGCTGATGCTCAATAGCCAAAAAACATGTTTGTTTTTTTCTATAGATTGTAGCACCAAAATAGCTAAGTGATTTAATTAAACTTGACTTAAGTCTTTTTCTTAAAGATCTTCAACTTTTTGAACATAATAAATCCCTAAGAAAAAGCAGGAAAAAAAAAAAAAAAAAGGAAAGATTATTATTATAATGGAATAATAAGTTTGTATTGTTTGCTTGTACTTAAAATGATTTTTAAGAGGAAAATATTTAAAATTAGATCTAAATTATAAAAAAATATAGATCAAATCAATAATTTAAATTACTCAAAAACAAATAAATTTTTTTCGAACAAATTTCTCTTTTAATTTTTTATTTATTTTGCTTAAAGTTAAGACATTTTTAACTCCAACATTTTATGGCACATAATATGGTATGAGGGAAGGTTCAACTGAACCTCTCAGATCAGGAAACACTGATCATATATCTTATTAATAATTATTTATGAACTCTTTGTGGAAAATTATTATCATAATGAAGTAATAAGTTTTTATGGCTTACTTTTATTCTGATTTTTTTAGAAAAAAATGATTCTAGTTTGGTTCAAATTTTTAGAAAGTATAGATCAAAACAATAATTCATCAAAATATAATCCTTCCATCATATTACAACTAATTAAAAAAAAAATGTTAGCTGACAAAGGAATACATACAAGTCACAGTAACACATTAATAATAAATCTTTACCTAGACCTTTAGGTGTAATTCCACTCTTTGCTCTAGGATTAACCACCCAGTAATAATACTTGAGTGTATGAATAGTTTGCAAAACAGTTGAAACCCTTCGCACATTTGAATAGATTTGGGTATCGGCAAGAAATTCAGTAGCCAGATAAGAATACAATCTTGTATGTACTGCGGCAGGAGTATATATCCACAGTGCTGGATTAAACAGTATGTGATCCAATAACTAAAAAAATATTGTCATCAGAAAAAAAAATTGCAATCACATGAAAATAGGAAAATAGGATTAAATAAGGTATGTCATTAATTTAATAATTATATATATTTATGTAGAAATAATTATAGTAAAAGTAGTAGGGTATAGGGAAGGGGATTAGGGAGATATTGCATTATAAAAAGGTTGGGCACCCTTTGGTATAAGCCATAAGCCTAGGTGGCTGTTTAGTTCAGTATTACTCAAGCTGAACTATGTAACATTGTTAAGTACTATTAAAAGGGATATGGTCTAAGATGTTGGATTAGTGAGTAAAGAACAATAACAATTTTATGACAGAAAAGCATAATAATTAAATCTTAAATAAATTGCAAGTTGAAAGTGACAATTTTTTAACAATAAAATATACCATAAAAAATAATTTATGATCAAGAAAGAAAATAACAAGAGTATGTCCATTATAAAGAACAAATATAAGTTAATTTTTATTTATATAAATATTTTAAGTTTAAATTAAATAGTTTGAAGTTGTTTTAAACACAACTTGTTCTATTGCAGTTTTATTTATTTTCATTTCATATTTAAATCAGTTAAGAAAAATACCCTAATTAAAGGTAAAATCAAATCTTTATTCCATGTATATATTTGTATGTAATTTCTAAACAAAAAATAGGAAAGAAAAATAATAAAAGAAAAATTCACTACAATAAAACAAGTGATGATTGATTGACATCAAGGATCTCAAAATAATAACAATTAACATCTATGACTGATTTTGATTTGAAGCCTAAGTAATATTAATGTAAATAAATAGTAAATTGTTAGTTCGATAAAAAACAATCAAACATTAAATACGATAATAAAATCTAACAAAATAACTCCATTAAAAAAAAAAATAAAAAAATTATAGAATTAATAAACTTACTTGTTTAAGGAGTAGTTCACTATTTGCACAAAGACATGTGACTAAATATTTAGTCAATCCTAAAAAGGAGCTTAATACTTCAAGAGTAAGATGATCTCGAGAAGATCGTTGAAGCATGTAACTAATTACAAGAAAGCCACGGTTCTGTATCATATGTTGTTGAACAGTGGGTGAACTTTCAACAAGTTCACAAATAAAACCAAGCAGCTTGGAACTGAAAAAAAAAAAAACAGATTAAAATTATAATGAAGAAACAAAGATTAAAATATTCTGTAGGTTTCAATATTAATTTAAACTAAAAGTATTATTTGAAATTAACTCTAAAATGCTTAATTTTATATTAAAATTATACTAAGGTAATACTTAGTAAATCAAATTGGATGAAACAAACAGTAATAATTATGATCTTCTTAAGAGATATCATAGATTCTTAAGAGATCATATTAACCTGGACTAGAGTAAATTAAAAAAAAAATCATATTATGACGTTCAAGAAGGCTTCAGTTGATTGGTAAGAATAGTGTTAACAGCTCTCTGGAAAAGATCCTCGTTATCAGAATGAATGACAAGGAATTAAGTTATACATTCCAAGAAGTGGTCCACAGTGGAACACAATTAGAGCTGGACACTATTAATTTAAAATTGTATCTCATCACTGACAACAGAGAAGAGACAAGAAAAATCCAGGGTTCCAAAATAATTTTATAGCTCTATTTTGAAAAAGTTCTTGTTTTAACTTATTCTTTTTCTAAGCAACATTTTTGAAACAGTTTATGCAAAAACTTTTTTGTTATACTTTTACTATAAAGTTATTATAAAGAAAGCATGTATTTAAAGTGAAAGTACTCTTGAAAATCTAATCATCAGAACTTTAATAATAAAAGCTCTTTTAAGAACAAGAGTAAACAAGTTCTATACTATTTAAATTCTCCATGGAACTATTAATTATTATTATTATATAGGCGATTATTATTATTATATGGAGGTCTAATACATCGCACATTTCTTGATGTGGCCATGGAAGTATTAGTTTCTAAAAAAGTAATATAAATACCTAAATTAGCATGCCTTAAACAAGCAATAGTAAAATATATTTAATTTGAAATATTAATCAATTTAATAAGAAAAAACCGTTTCAATACTTCCTCGATTTATATTTCACTAACCATAATGTAGGGTCTCTCCTATTATCAACAGAATCATATGGCATATCCAACTGAGAAAATAATGGAAACAGTACTTGTATTCCACCAACAGAGTTTAGTGTACTATGAATAGAATGAGTTATCACAGCCTTAACATCCTGAAAAACACAAAATAAAATTTACACTCTTGAAATATAATTTTAAACACACTTGTAATGATAAGCTTGACAAATTAAAAAGATACTTTTGAATTCAACTACAGCCTATTTATTGAGTCCAGTAATTTTTATTTAATTCAAAATATTAAAAAAACATAATATGTCAATTAAAATCTCTTTTAATCAGAAAATCGAGAGTTAAGAGCACTGAAGAAAAACTGGAAGAGGTAACTAAGTTGACTCTACTATCAAAAGATGCACAAAAACCAAGGAATAAGAAGTTTCATTTCAAAATTCTCAAAACTATCAGGAAAAGGGTGGTGTTAATTGAGTCTTGGAGACTCCATTTAGCAAATTCATTATACTAGACAGCATATTTAACAGATTAATTGTGGACAAAAGTTCCTAATTGTGACAACAAACATACAAGCAAGAGGTTCTTTTCTGGTATGCATTTATCACTTTCACTCTAGTACAAATGAAACAGTAGTTTTATTAGTTCTTAATAAAGGCAATGTTTTTATTTTGTATAATAAATAATACTTTTGTGATCATAGATAGAAATAATACTGATTATGATTCACAAAAAGAGAGCAAGGAATCCTTCTAATGTGTAGTTTTGTACTAAGAGTATCCAGAAATATTTTGCCAAACCATAGTTGTAATCTCACAAATACAGGTAATTTTCAATAAGAAAAAATTTCATGGCTAATTCAGGATTTGAACTAAGTTCATACAGCAAAAGAGCCGAAGGTTTGAACAAAAATCTACTAAATTGCATTACTTTTTTCCAGTAGTTAGAATAATTAAATTTAATGAGCCAGATAGTTGATCTTAGTTATGGGAATTTTAACTACCTTAGTGAATTGTGGATAAAAGAGATAAATAAAAATAAATCCAATGGAAAACTAGTTATGCATTTAAACCAGTCAAGAAATAAATATAAGCCCTTTTTGTTCAAGAGAATTATACATTCAGTTTCATATGATAATATAGATATTATTTTATCTCTTTCTGTGTTTTTTCCCCTAATATTTGAGGAAATTTCTATCTACAAGAACTACATTTTAACTTTAACAATACAATAACTATTATGTAATAACAATAAGTTATAATATAATAACCCTACATTTTAACTTTAAATTTTATTTTCAGATATTTGTGTGTACAATTTTAATACATTTTACTAATTTTATTGATGTAATTTACCCATTCTGAATTAAAAATGATATAAATAATGAAATTAGTTTGAGAAATAAAATAAATGTTCTCATTTCATTTTTTTTTTAAAGCCCCATTGTACTAAATAATTTCCAAATTACCTGTAACATCAAAGCATGAGGAGTATGGACAAAATATGAAGTGTTTCCTTTAGGAGCTGACTGTAGACATAGTTGGCTGTCAGTAGCCACAGGATTGTACATGAAAACGATAGCACTTGAAAGTTTACCATCGTAAAGTACCTAAAAAGTCATATTATTTTTAAGGTTAGTATTTGTAAATAAAAATTTAAGAGATAAATATTTCAGAAATAATACTTTGAGATGGATAAATGTAAGTATAATATATTTTAAACATATTTTAACACAATAATAATAAAAAACATCCTCTTTTTGTGGAGCTAATTTTAGCAACTCAACAACTGTTGAGAAGTGAAAAAATGAAAATAAATGATACATTCATATTTAAAAATAATATTAAACATAAGTAAAAAATATAAACATTTTTCAAGGATGATGGTTGGGGGTGCAATGAAAAATGAGTGAGACAGTTATGCACAGCAAGCTGATATTTAAGGAAACATTTCACAATATATTTGATTATGCTGTTTTTTATTTCAAATCATACCCTTAACCACCATCTACTTGACTTTAAATATGGTCAACTATATCTCCATTATAAACATTTTTTAAGATTCTTAAGTGTAAGCTTAACTTAAACTCAATAAAATTAAAACTATTTGTAAAGGCATTCCATATGTAAATCATTTAAGACCATGCATTTAACAAACAAAAACATATTAAATAAAGAAAAAAAAAACTACAGATAAAACATATTAAAAAAAAAAAAACATACAAAATACTTAACGATTTTAAAAAACAACAATCACAAGCAAACATTGAAAGGGGTTCATGCTGAATATCAATTATTAAAAATAATTGTAAAGAACAAAAAAACACCGAAATAATGTGCTTAACTTCAGTACTAAAATGATAACTAAATAAACTACAATAAAAGAATAATAAACATAACCAGCATTTAACTACGAGACAAGGCAATTCAGCGCAATTTATCACCAGGCTACCTTTTTGATATATTTATATTTATATTTCACAAGTATTCCTAAAGTAATAAGTGAAATAGCAGGTTATAATTATTAAAAATTGATTCCATTAACTGTTGATACTGAAAAACAAAGAAAAATTATTGTTATTTTGTAGTAAAGGATTTTTTACAAACCTACTGTCATGGTTTTATATTATGTTCCTCAATATATATCAACATCGGAAGAGTATAAAAGATATGAGCAACTTTAATCGCAATAAAACTTTGCTTAATATTGAAAAAAGGACACTAAACTTATATTACATTGAATTTAAAGTTTATATAATGTAAGATAATAGTAATAATTATAGTACACATAAAATTGTGAAAACTTGATAGTTTAAAAATTATAATCAAAATTGAATCTATTTGCATGTCTTAAAAACGAAACAAGGAATTTCAATTTTACTGATGTATTTATCGAATAAATCATTACAAACAAATATTTTGCATTTCTGTATAGTTCATTTTTAAGCCTCTATTTAATTATTTTCCTCTCTTTCATATTATTTATACTGTTCTACACTAATGGTCCCAACCAGTGGTTCATGAAAGCCTTGGGATGGGCCGTGGGAGGGTTTGGTAAAATATATTGTGTGACAATTTATTGTTAGAACTACGTTATTGTCTTTCCTAATGTTTGTCTGTCAGCTGAAAGGTTTTAACATGCAGACCGTCCGTAGCTCAGGTGGTTGAGGCGCAGGTCTTTGCCACCTAGGAACTTAGGCGGCGCCGGTTTGGATTCGGCCAGGAGAGTTGACTTTTTTCATTGCTGTAGCGAACCAACGTAATGAAAGCTTGACCCCCCACCATGGTAAGAACTAAAATAGGTTGGTTACCTCTAGATAACCCCCCTCCCCTGGTATGCCAGAAATTACTAGGTAGGGGGTCATAAAAAAAGTTTTAACATCCAAATAAACAATAAAAATGACTTAAAGAGCACTTTAAACATCACAATTTTCAAATATTGCTGAGGGGACCACCCACCCTTCACTCTAAGCCAAAAGTGCAGGTGGGCTGCACATGGATCAACTTTTGGGTTAGTGGTCTTCACACTTCTTGGGTTGGGAACCACTGTTCTAAACAGAGACTAATCCATTTCATGACATCACCATCTCTTCAGTTAGACTATGAATATCAGCTATGATGTTAAAGCTGGGGCTTGCTGTTTTATAATGCATCATTTCTGAGGCAGCAGCAGAAAGGTGGTTTCATTGGAACTCAGAAGGATTTTAGTTCAGGCAATTCAATTTTTAGAAAATTGGAATTTAATTTTTAGTTCTAAATATAGAACATTTCAAAATGTTTTATTCAGGAAACATTCTGTTCAGGTAAAAAAATCACTTAATTTAGTTCCAGTTTAGTAAAAACAGGTTGAACAGATGAAAAATAATAATATTAATTATTATATTTTATATCAAAGCTTCCTATTTTTAAAAAAATGACTTTAGTAACAAATCTGTATAACTATATATTAAAATTAGTGAAATATTATTATAAAAATATCCATGACAAATACCTTCAAATAGTTTTAACACAAAAATGTATAATCCCCGAATGGTATTAAAATATTACAACTCATTAGAAATAAATTAGATTTCCATAAGGTCTCATTGTCTAGGAAATATATGATAGTTTTGAATAACGACAGTCAAAACATTAGGAAATAGTTGACATGATCCACCAGATATATAGCTAATAACATGAACCCATACTAATATCCGTGATAAACAAAAGCAATTATTTTAAAAATCGCCTAAGCTGATTGTTAGAACAGTAGATCGAAAAGAATGTAAATGAAATATTATTCTCAAATTTAATTCTTACACAATACTCCTAAGAAATGATATTTCTGGATGTAAACTACTTTTATCATAGAAAGAAAAAACTAAAACAAATTTACGGGAAGATGATGAAATCACTAAAAAAATACACATTATTTCAGAATATATACTAAATACAAAAAAGCTTTTAAATGAAAAAAATATTTTTTTAATTATGCCTTATTATATTCCATTATTATCAAGTTAGTATGTTCTATTATTATCAATTATGTAACCTTAAAATAATAATTTTTTTAAAGTGTTAATATAACAATCATAAGGTAGATGATCTTTAAATATAACTTTAATAAAATTGTTAGAAATAAATCATATCAGTAAAACAAAAAAATCCAAGTATATGAAATAAGGTGACAACTAGAATAGACAAACGACATTTCATTCATTAATAAGCAGTATAAAATCACTTCAGAAAATTGATAGTCCCAATAAAATTTTTAATTTCATTATAGACATTAATAAAATTATATATATCAAAAACGTCCTAAATGTCAATGAAAGTAGCTATTATCACAGATAAAACTTGTTTATAATTATAGTTAATTTATTAGTTCATATGATAAATTGGAGAAAGGCAGCTTGGTGATCAAAATAATATCTTACAGAAATCACAGGTGACGTGCTTTGTTGATCAGAAGACTCATCACTCACCCTCTTGTGATTTTCAGGCAAACTTAGATGACATTCATTATCAAACCGAAACTGACTCTGAAAATAAACTAATGTTCAGAAACATAATTTCAGAAGAAAATCAATTAAAACAAATGTAATCCATAGAATTAGAAAATGACAATAATGATTTATAAAATAAATACTGTTAATAAGTTGAACATGATCAACTTTACATACTTTATACCCAGGACCAAGTCTATGCATTGCACAGATTTGATGAGTTGATAATGCCTCACTGAAGAGATAAACTGCTGACATTTGACCACAGAATACCCTCTCTTCATCAAGCTCTGGTGTAGCTCCAATATAACACTTATCAAAAGGCTACAATAAAATCATTGAACATAAGGATTAAAAAAAAATTGAATATCTACATATTATGATTTTTAAAAAGCTCAATTGATACCTCATTAGCAGAAACAAACCAAGCCATTTCAGTACTGGAAGCTAGTTGTCCATTAACAAGGCACTTAATTTCACTTTTTGTCCACCGGTTGTAAATGTACACAATTGCTATCATGTACCACTAAAATTTAATATGAAACAATTAAAAACAGCAAAATTATTTTTTAGAATATAAATCACAATACATATTATTTTTTATAATTAAAAATAAAGAATTGGAAATTGAATAAAATCATTTAAATAATAATGCCTAGAATATTAAAGAAAACCGTAATATGATAAAAAATTCAACAAAAAATAATGGATATTTTAGGATTATTTTGATAAAAATAATTTTAATATAAATTAAAATTAAAGTTGTCTATGAAGGTAAATTTTCAAAGATTATTTACAGTGAAAAAATGAAATCTTCTTGTAATCCTTTTGAACAAGAGGAATCAAACTACATTACTTTACATTTAAGAGTAACAGAACAACCACTCCATCTTAATGAGCCACCAAGGCCTTAATAAATAAACTAAAAATAATTCTGTAAGAAGAATTATAAATCAAAATTATGGTTAATCATCAGGATTCGCTATATTTACATTGAAGAAATTAATTATTACCTTTCTAGGTTGAAACTCATACTTAACACAATGTTGAAAGCCCTTTCCTTTAATTTTCATGGATGTTAAAACTAAACAGTTTCCTACAAAATGTGCTGAATAGCCAATACCTTTACTAGTTTTAAAGCTGAAATAAATATAAAATTTTAAATATATGATTTTCAATATTTTTTTTTTATAAATAAATAATTAACAGAAAAGTACAGTGATACATACCAATACAGATAAGGTTTCTCTCTTTCTATATTAACTGAATTTATAGGGTCTAGTCTAAACCAAGTAGTAAAAGTAAAACCATTTTCATAAGGCCACCTAGCAAGCGGAGGTAGAACAAGAGCCTGGCAAAACATAGAATAAAAAATCATACAAGGCTAAATTGATAGTAAATTTAAAAAAGTAGGATTTTATATATATTTTTAGCTGAATTAAACATATGATTAAACTTCATAAGATAACACATTTATAGATTCAATTTTATTCAGTAATGGCACTCTTAAAATGGAAATAATTTGGTTCATTGTTTATTTATATCATATCACGAAACAAATTAATCACCTAAAAATAAACTTCTCTGAGAGTTCCACACCTAGTTGCCTCAAAGATACCCACATAATCCATTAAAAATCCTAGTTTTTATAAAGTATAAAATTCAAAAATTAATTTAATTAAATAATTATTTTTGACTTATGGTTTGCTACCATTGATTATTAGGTATAAGGTACTTTATTTTATTATATTGACTGTAAAAAAAAACAACAGAAAAATACACATTTTAATCATAAATATTCATAATGGATAACTACAGTTTTTAAAAAGGATAAAGCACAGTATGATGAAGGATCCTAATTTAAATCTATTAAAGGAAATCGGTAGGCTGTCTGGAAAGACCATGGTTTAAAAGACATATCCTAGCTCTATCAAATCTGACAGAGGGAGAACCAACCCATCTGCAGTGTTTTTTCAATTTCAAACTGTATAAATAATATTTATTTATTTAAAATTGTATTTAATAAATTCTTAAATATTTATCATAAATGATTATTTATTTTATTAAAATTATACTAATGAACTTTATTGGTTACAGAATAACTATAACACAAGATAAATTTAAAATTTAGAATCAGTCTATTAATGACATAAAATGCAAATGGCCAGTGAGTTAATAACCAGTAGCAAGATGATAATTGATTTTCCAATGTTATACACACAAAAATTGGTCATAAAAAAGCAAATGTGGAGGGGGAATATAGCAGGAGTATCCCCATCTGTTTTATTTTGTAGTTTGACAGGTTGTAGTAAAGTAATTACTCAGTTTGACTAGAACATTATCTTTTTAAAACTTGAATTAAACTGAATATTTCACCAAATAGGAGCAATATTAAAAAATAAAACAAAACAGTGAAATACACTAATAGTACTTATTTCTTCCATAGCAGAATTAAAATTTCCCTTGAATTTAATTTTTTTCAGGAATGGCACTGTTAAAATAGAAATAATTTTATTCTTTTCTTCTTGAAGAAGTTTGTCGGGGGGTGTGGTCAGCAAAGAACAACATAAATAAATAAATATGGTTTTGTTTATTTATGTTGTTCTTTGCTGACCGCACCCCCCAACAAACTTCTTCAAGCATTAATCTACGGTCAACTATCTACACCTCAAAATAATTTTATTCATTATTTATTTATATCACATCATGAAAAAAAGAAATTACATTTGTTATTATTATACTATAAAGTAATAAAATATGATTTATTTCTTGTTTTCAGGATCAATTACTCTTTACTTAGATTAAGGGTCCTCTGCCATCTTTTATTTTATGAATGAATGAAGAATAACTTTTATTTCAAGACTTGTTGTACCATTAAAATAATGTGGATCGTATAGATCACCTGCCTTTGTTCGATCATATTACAAAATATATTTTGTCACATATTAATGAATTATAAACAATTGCTATTAGCAATAGGTATTTTTTTTTCTTGAATAAATGTTATTTACTCTAAGGGATTCCAAAAGGAGGTAGCATGATGAAAGATTTGCTAAAAAGAGTTCTATGTGAGGGAATATACATGTAGGTATTTGGGCAATACTATGCACCAGAAAGTCGGATCCATGCTCATAAAATAAGTATATTTGTAAGAGTCAATTAGGAATTGTAAAGTTTTTATCGCCACTTTACATTTAACTATTCTAATTATTTGTTATAAAATTGAATGATCATGCTGAATTGATACTTTTATCAGTCAATCGATATGTAATATTTTTTAAATATAAATATATAAAATTTTGAATAATACTTACTGATCCTTTTTTGCCAGGGAAACTAAAAAATACATCTGGACCATTTCTGTGAGGCATTTGCCGAATAACACTTAAAAGTTTAGTGGAATGCCTTGGCTGGAAATAAAAAAAATACATCGTTGATTGAACTAAAGAGAAAAAAATATTGTTTAGTTTTTAATCCAATAAAATGATAATGAGGTGGTTTAAGCTACTTAAAAGATTTTTTTAATATATAAGTAGGTAAGATATAATTGCCTTTAAAGACCTGCAATTAGCTCCCACATCTTAATGACAGTATTTATCAACTTCAAATTCACAAATTTAGTAAGAAAACAACAAAAACTGAGTGAAATACCAAAAAGATCTTATTGCAGAAAAAGAAAATCAATTTTAATAAGCCAGTTTTTATATATTTTCTAAGTTAGTCTGCTTATTACAAGCAGCTTTCTTAACAAATACATTCAGAGACAGTTAAACCCATTTTTATTTTGAATATTTTTTTTCATATTTGTAGATATGAAAAATATTCAATAGAATACTTTTTAAATTAATAATAATTATATTCTGGATTCCAACATAAAAAGCCAATATCATTTAATCATATTATATCAGAGAAAATATGACAAATAAACACAATAGGGGGCAACTCGCAGGACTTTCTTGTTAATAGAAATGTGATATAATAAAACTGTGATAAGGAACTATATGATATCATGTAGTTGGCCATAGCTGTGTTAAAAGCATTACTAATTGAAGATTAGTAGCCTGGATAAAAAAAAAAAAAAATCACATCATCTGAGAAAAACTTGATTAAATTCTATTGTTTTCATTTTCACTCCTTTACAGTTAAACTATTTTTAGAATTGATTGTGGTATCTGTTTGAAAATATAACTATTATTTTTCATATTATTTTATTTTATCAATTAAACAATAATTTATACATTCATTGAAAAATTCAATTTGTAGAGGGATAAGTCAATGAACCTAGAGAGAACAAAGGTGCATGTATATAAAGAGAGATTCAGACTGTACAGTGATTCTAGGTTGATGTCGCATATATGAACTTAGAGATATAGCAAATTAAAAGTTGGAGTTGTGGATAGTCATAACACTATCTTGAAGAATCTATAACATAGAAACTGCAATTGATTTGAGAAAAATCTATGTATGCATTGTATCTCATTTAAAACTAGGGCTTCCAATCTTGGAAGATTTTTACAGCAAAAGGATTGCATGCAGGAAATTTTTGATCTCGGGATCCCAGCACTAGCACCAGGAAATCAAATGTATAAGTGAACAATGTTTAATCCCATGTATTAATACTTAATTTTAAATAAAGAATAATATGGACATAAATACAAATACATTTAAAGTGTTATGTGTAATAATACTATTTAATAAAAAAACAAGTATGAATATGTAGGTGTGGAGCTTAAATTATACTATTGGTATTGAGCTATTTGGTGAGGGAAACTAGTGCAGCAAGTCCTTTTTGCCAATCCCTGGCGGCTACCCAAGTTGCTGCCGCATACAAAGCAAGGTTCCCACACTCCCGTGTTAAAATTCATTCTTTGGGACCACTGAAAAACAAATATTAACTGCCCCGGGTGGAAATCAAACTCAGGACGTTCAAACCAGGCGCTCTGGGACCTATGCCCCATTTTTGGTTTTAGACCAACAAGGGTGTCATAAAACTTTTTTAGGCCCAAAAAGGGTACCATGATGAAAAAAGTTTGAGAAACCACTCCTGTAGAGCAATAGTATTACCATAGCTCTTTTTTATACTACTCGTATCATATTATATTAGCTCAGAAGGAGGCTAAAATGTCAGCACACCTTTAACAGTTAAACACAATTTATTTTGGGTGTATAAGTTGTATTTCAATTTATGACTACTTTAAACCATCATTTCATTGATCTAATGGTTATCTTACACTGCATCCAATCATATTTCAAACACTTACCCATTTCCCATTTGTGGCTTTCATTGACCCAAACAACAGTTTTAATTCTTTAACTGTAATACTATAGCTAGCCAAAACTCCCAGCATATCAATAAGTAAATCTGAAACATAATTCAATAATAGTATCACATTTTCAAACTTGGCAAGAAAAATAATAGTAGTTTTATGATAATCATTAAACTAATCAATGTTTTGCTTTTTAAATTCACTTTGGAATCAAAATCCTCAGGATTAAAAAAAAAGTTAAAAACAAAAATCTACAGTGCAAAATTAAACGATCTATTCAGAACTATTGTGTTTTCTTTCAGATAAAATAAATTTAAAATGTTATCGTATAAACTAGTTAGCATTTCTTTTTTTTTTTTTTAAAGAAGAGAGATAGGAAAGCGATATAAATATCTACAATGAGGTAAGATGACAAATAAAGAATGCAAAAAAAAAAAAAAAAAAATAGCTCAAACAATACCAATAATGTATCACTAGAATTTAATTACCTGCAACGACAGCATCAGCCAAAGGCAACCTATGAAGAACATGTTCAATTAACCCAACTTCAGTACACGCTTGTAGATTTCTAACACTTTTTCTTAAAATCGCAATAAAAACACTCCAAATTTCAGCCTGAAAAATATATCCTTTCTAATTAACTTCGCTATTATTTAAAACTTGAAAAAATATCAACTTAAAAAAAATGTCAAATTCATGCCTCATTCAGTTGAACAACAGGTGATATATTCATATAAATCATTAATTTATAACTAAATGAGAGCAAAAACTAATATTCCTACAATCTCTTACTTTAATAATTACTAAAAATAAAAAAAAACAATCAATTTTTTTTTTTAAGTAAATTAAAAAAACAAAATTTATTTTCCAATAAATAATATCGCCTAATAGTTAGGCTAATTATTTCAGAGATTTAAAGTATTAATGTCACATAAATACAAATATATGTATTTATAAGTAAATACATACCTGAAGATTAGGTGGACAGTGGTCAAGTAATTCCAACATATATTTAATATTGTCTGCTTCTTGAATGACAAAATTCAATTCCATATCAAACTCACCTCCAACCAACTGAAAAAGTAACAAAAAATCAATAGTTAATAAATTGATATTATAAAATATAACATTAATAACATAACTCAGAAATTAAACAGGATTTAATTTGACTACTATTGTAGAGAAAAAAAAAAAAAAAAATCCGATGAATTTGGTAATTAAAACACTGCTTAAATTTTTATAACATACTGTCATGATTTCATTTGAATGCAATTTAAATCAGAAAGCATATTATAAATCATATGAGTATATTTATTAATATTTTTTTAAAAGTACAATAATTTTATATGAAATTAATATAAGGTGAAGGAAAAAGATCTCATTTGCACATTCTAATCAGACTCATAGACTAAAACTTATTCTAACAGATTTTTGTTCCTGATGAAGGCATGCTAGTTGAAACGTAGAACGTTTTGTTTATAGATTAAAATTGGTGAAATAATATTGTCTTTAAATTTTGAAATAATTTTATTTCCCCCAATGAATATAGGCCAAGGTTCAAAATAATACAATAAAAATGGTTTTTAACTCTTAACATCTTTTATTTGAAAATAAGACGAAACATCATCTCCAAGACCACTAAGATCTTTAAGCTATTTTTTTTGTTTTCACTTTTTTGCTATACCAATTCCTCTTCATCAGAATGTAAGGAATGAATAAACATAATACTAAGGTTTTAAATAATACGATTATTAAAATATCAATACATAAAAATGTATTAATATTAGAAACTTTAATTTGTGGTCTTCTGTTAATACTAGTAATACTGTATAAAAAATATAGCAATAAAAGAAGAGAAAGCAAACAGATAAATAAGAAATAAAAATAAATCAGCAAAAACAGTGTAGTCCTAAAAAAAAAAAATAATCTACATTTACTCCAAATAAAGTGGATTTATCACTGTAATAATATGTTTTATACAAATATATTTCCTTAACTTAACTCATTCTAAAAATTATAGTTGGCAAAATAAATTAGGATATGTTTGTAAATAATCAAATACATAGGAAATTGAGAAATGTTTATTTATTTATTTTAATTTTTTGTGTACGTGTATGAACACAAAGCTTTCTTAACATCAGTAATAAGTATATTCAAACCGGCCTAATATACCAACAAAAAACTAGCTATTGTGAAAACCAGGAACATCAGTTAAAAACACCGACTATGTTTCACAAAAAAAGGTAATCTGTATGATGATTAGGTTTAATCTGTGGATGATTACAATGATAAACGGATGAAAGGAGGTCCCCTAGGCTGAGGGAGTTGAGGCAAAAGTCCAATTACGGGCAAGAGCAGGTTGATTCTTATTAAGTGGTGGTCCCATGATATGATAACTCTGCCCTTACACTCAGGTTAGAATAGTTGGCAAACTCTAGGATAACTCCTCCATAAGTCAGAGATGACATGAAATGAGGTAAAAAAGAAAATTAACGTAAATGATGAAAGCACCAACAATCAGCTGTTGGACCAAATGCTATCCAGGTCCCCACGAATGCATCTATGTTAACGTGAACTATAGCGGTCTCTCAGACTGATGTACTAGTCAAAGCGTTAAAAACTATCAACGAAGTGATTACATCAGCTGAGTGTGTAATACTTTTATTTGATTTCAGCAATTTCTGGTAAAATTCAGGTTGTAACATTAATTCTCTTGAATGGACACTCTGTTTAGCTCCTCTCTCCCTCCCCCATAATTACAGTAGATACGATTTTTTTTTTGTTTTTAATTTGTGCAAAGAATCAGTTTCTTCAAAGGTTATTTAGTCAAAATGTACTATAATCAAACGATTTTTATTAATGATACAATGGAAATAAATAATGAAGGATAAGAATAACAAATTAATACTTTTTTGTAAAACTGGTGATTTTCGTCAAGCTCTCTGATAAGGGCAGATTTTCTATTAGTGGGGAGAATACTCTCTCTTGTACGGCGAAGGGTTCTTATACCTTCTAAAAGAAATTACATTGGAGCCGTTTGGTGACACTGAGGGAAGTACGACGATTGATAAGACGACTAAATTATTCCACAAATAGTCTATTGGGTTCATATCGGGAGATCCTGCACGTAGGTCCAAAACTAAAATGAGTTGTTAACCAATAAATGGAGCAAATAGGATCACAACCTCTAGGAACACTTCTTCAATGTACTTCTGAGCAATTAGATCCTCATTAACTATGAGAGTAAGTTGAGTGCGATCGTAGACATTAATTCCTTCCAAAATCATAAATGATTCCCTTGCTGTGACACTCGAACAGTACATAGAGCGTATCACTCCCCAGGTCGTTTCCACACTCTGTCACGACCGCCTGCATGGTACAGACCAAAGCGAGACTTGTTTGTGAATAAAACAGTTTTCCATTTCTGGTCGGCAAATAATTGGCTTTCACTACGCCTTACCGCAATTTATTTGGACGTCAAGAAAACATAAATTCGGATTACATATACACTCGAAAGAAACATTATCACAAAAAGAAAAATTAAGTACAAATGCACTTGATCCAATTTCACACGTTTGTTTTTTGCTAAACGTCATATGTTTTTCTGACTAAAAAAACTATTTAAGTAAAGTAATTATAAGTCAGACCACAGTTAAAGATAAAATTTAATTAAAACAAAAAAAAGTACAATTTGTCTTAGTTAAAAACCAAAAAAGGGCTTAAAAGAGGCACAATCATTAGTCTAGTCAACAGAGGTCCGTAAAGGACAATATCATAAAATAATTTGTGAGCTAAACGGTTCTTTATTTTTTGGGGGGTACCGAATCAGATTTTATATTTTGCCACATCATATCTCAATACTAATATTAGAAAACAACTAGAAATAGATATTACATTTTTTTAATAAATAAGTATAGATAGTAAAAATATAAAATAATTTAACATAAAAAAAGTTACGTAAAAACAGATTAACTATCACCTTTTAATTTAGGTCAACCATTTTTATTTTCTTTGTTTGAG
Source organism: Halyomorpha halys (assembly GCF_000696795.3). Classification (NCBI taxonomy): domain Eukaryota; kingdom Metazoa; phylum Arthropoda; class Insecta; order Hemiptera; family Pentatomidae; genus Halyomorpha; species Halyomorpha halys. Next base: position 288,973 of record NW_027111782.1, read on the forward strand.
TTCGAAAATAAAACACTCACGCACTGCATTTCTCGCGATCTGTTAAGACATATGGTCAACACACTCCTTGTATAAACAATGCCCCATAATAGTTCGTGATCCCGTACAGTAAACCTCAGGAACCATTATACGTACAGATATCTGCCAGCACACTAATTAAATCTAGTTTAATTAGTTTTGACGTTTATCTTCGTAGGAGTTGTGTTATTAATTTCTAGTAGTTCGGACAAAATTGTACATTCAAAATACATATTCATAAGAAAATATCACAAAATATACTATCCCTACAAAGATAAACTACTTTATAATACATTACACTAGCTTTAATTTCGGTGCTGGTAGACATCTGTACGTCGAAATAGTTCCTGAGAAATAATTTTGCATAAACCTTAAGTTTTGTCCGAACAACTAGAAATCAACATGTGAATTTAATTAGACAAACATCATGAAAACTATTACTCCTATAAATAAAAACTGTTTTATAGCACATTAAACTAGCTTTAATTTGAGTGTTAATAGACATCTTTACGTCTAACGACTATTGAGATAAATTATAATAAATTCACTAACCACTAATTTTTCAGTATATTTTTTCAAGAAATGTTGCTTTCTAAGAAAGTATATCTCGGGAACTAATGGTAAACTAGACCAAATTTTAATATAAAAAAGTGGAACTTTTCTTTGTTGAAACAATTAGAAGGCAGTGTTAATTAAGTGGCTCAAACACCAAATTACATGTCCCTTTCTAGGTTTTCAAGTAATTTTCAACGAAGTATATGGATTAAATCTTTATTTGTACAAATAACATATTAATGAATGGAAATAATCGAAGTCATATCACTAAATTGTTGATAACTGATACACATCTTAGGTTTGTGCATTTTCACAGAGCACTGCTAGTTTAAAAAAAAAAATATTTATAAATATTTACGAAAAAGCCGGATATGAGCAGAAATAAAGACTAAAAGCGTTAAGGCTAGAAATTTCTAAAATTATTTTAATTTAAAGTAAAATATTTTTGGAGTATCTTTAATGGAAATATCCTTTGGTTTTTGGTGATTTTTTTATACATTTAAACTCATTAAATTTTCTTCTTATTCCATCAAGAAAACGAACCGATTAGTTTATAATTACCTTAAAATTCAAACAGAACTAAGGTAGAAAACAACAATATAAGAAGGTGATAAAATTATATATAATTTTTCTCTCGTTTTTTAGTATACATTGGCAAGAGCTTTCGGACACGTGTCTAATATTTTTATTTATACGTAGTATCACAACTATACTATATATAGTATAGTATTTTATTTTTACGTATCACCCAAACTAAGTTCCAATGAAATCGGTGATCCTACGTCCTTGACCTTCCCTTGAGGGGATTTCCATTTCACCATTTTGGTGGGAAACAAAGTGGAATTCGAAAAACATACATACATAATGTAACATATAATAAATTGGGGCCTGAATTTCTCACTGCAGTTATTTATATAGTACAGGTATTTTAACATCATTAATTGATATTACAAATTAAATGTTCGGACTGACGGCTTTTAGATCTTGCTGATTTGAAATATTTTTACAATATATATCTCATATTGACCTAAATCTTCCAGATAACAAATTATTAGTTCGACCTGTTCATCGGTTATTTATTGTTTACCAAAAACAAAATTTTTACAAGTCAACACATCGACGTTCGCCCTATCCTCAGAATTATGGTCCGATTAAAAACGTTTTATTATTATTTACTACCATCTACTTTCATAATTTACTTCAGCTAAAAATAATTTTTCACTTATAAACATATTTATCTATAATTTACTAAATTTACCGCATATTTTTTCTTTATCCTATAAGTGTCCTTGCTTTAATAAACTTAACTCTTAATTATTATTAAGGAAAAGTTTGGCTACTGATTGTATTTTTTAAAAAGTCCAAAACACAAGACAAAAGAAAAAAAAAACTACGAGTAAGTAACCTAACACGACAACAAATAAAGCTGTGACAAGCTCAGCTGGTCTGTTTCGTGACGTCATTCTCCATTTAACAGACCTAGTAACGGACTTTCAGCCATGTTACATGTTATATCATTTTAACACGGTAAAAGAAGGAAATATTCCTCCATTTAACACGCTTAACCATGTTAAACTAAAGATCATGAATACCCCCAATGAATGCCAGTATAGAAGACCTGAGACCAAAAACCAAACAGATAGACAGAATCAACAAAGATGCGAAAGAGCTGCATGCAGCAAACTGGAAAGTAGCAGCTCAAAATAAGTAGGCTTGTAGAGCCAACCGAAAAGATCTATTAATTTAATTAACTGAGGAGATATAATAATTAACACTAAATAGTAAGAGCAATAGGTAAATTATAATTAAATAAAAATGTAATACAGAAGGAAGCAAGTGGGATGGGTAAAAGGTTGGGAACGAGTTAAGAAAACAGGATTTGCAATATCAACAGAATAGTGATTTAGATGAATGGTAATCTAAACTTATTAAAAAATAATCAGACAATATAAAAAATATAGTAATATACAAGGGAGTAATAAAACATAGAGAAAATTAAAAATTACCTCTTGGGCGGAAATGTAAACAAAGACCCCTCAAATTCAAATCAATAACCGCGTGCATCAACAAGTAAAACACCAAGATTTAAAAGTCATTTGAAATTACAATAAAATGCCGATAGATGTCGTATTATCAATCGTTTCTCCTTCCAATGACCCCAATGCTGAATGGTCAGTATTGAATGTCTAATACTGAATACGTCAATTGTGAATGGTAAGACAATCCTACCTACACTTCGGAAGTTTACATGAGGGTTCAGAGCTTATAAACGTTTTTGAATGAAGTTGTTATGAACCCCCACACATGCGTACTCAAATTATATTAAGAGGAAGCTTACTTTTAGTACAAGAGCCCAAGAGGAGAAAAAAGTCAGTTCAATTTGATTACTTAATTGAAAACTTGGTATAATTACTAGTCAAAATTGATGAGTCTGCCAAGTATAGGTAGAGGGGATAAAAAATGGCGGCTGTTTCAAAACGTTAAAAATAATTATTTTTTTATTCGGAGCTCTATATCTTAAAAACTACCGACAACACAAGAAAACCTAATAGAACGTCATTTAAAGAAGAGTAAATTTGCTAAAATATGAGCCCTATTAGATCAATTTACGTTCAATAGTTCTTGAGTTATAGATTTTTAAAAAGCAACATTATATAAAAAAGTTGAATGGAACGTACTGAAATAACAGTAGTTAGTTAATTTATTTTGAGAAATCTATATCTCAGGAACAATGTGACGTACAGATGTCTATTAGCACTCAAATTAAGGCTAGTTTAATGGGCTATTAGGTAGTGTGTGGCGTTTATTTCCGTAGGAGTAGTAGTTTTCATGAAATTTGCTAAAATAAATTGATTTATAGTATTTATATATTTATATAAATAGAAAATATTATAGATTTATAGCTCGGACAAATTTTCATTTGCCAAATTTATATTCATATGTGAACATCATAAAAACTACTACCCTTTACGAAGATAAGTATCATAAATTACTTTATGGTAAGTTAAATTCCCTTTATTTTGAGTGTTGGCAGACAAATGTGCGTCTTATGGTTCTAGAGATATATTTTTTGAAAAATCCAACATTTTATACGAACAACTAGAAATTAACATTTTGTGAGTTTATTTCGTCAAATATCATAACAACTACTAATCCTACAAAGAAAAAAGATATAATCTATTTCATAGTAAATTTAATTAGCTTTAGATTGACTGCTGGCAGACATCTGTTCGTCAAATGGTTTCTGAAATAAAGTAAATGAAACTTATTGTCCGAACAACAATACATCAATTTATTTTAGCAGATATCGTGAAAACTACTATTCCTAAGAAGGTAAAGGTCATAAACTACTTTATAGTACATTAAACTAGCTTTAATTTTATTTCTAATAGACATCTGTACGTCACATAGTTTCTGAGATATAGATTTCTCAAAATAAATTTACTAACTACTGATATTTCAGTACATTTTTATGAAATGTTGCTTTGTAAAAAGCTATATCTCGAGAACTATTGGACGTAAATGTCTCTGTTAGGGCTAATATTTCAGCAAATTTACTCTTCTTTAAATAATGTCTTTTAGATTTTCTAGTGTTGTTGGTAGTTTTTAAGATATAGAGCTCCGAATGAAAAATAATTTTTTTTTAAAGGTTTTCAATCAGCCGCCATTTTTATTCTCCCTACCTATACTTGGCAGACTCATCAGTTTTCACAAGTAATTATACGATAATTAAAGTAATAAAAAATTGGGGTGAGATAACTGCATTTTTTTCTTCCCAGCTCTAGGACTATCTTCAATTCCGCGTCGTGTAGACAACAAAATTCACTCATGGACTTTCTCAGATTAAATATTCTACGCATTAATTGTTTTTCCTTAAATACAGAACAGTAGGAAAGATAATAGTTTGTTAATTCTAACTTATAGGTTTCTATGGTAGGCACCAATCTAGTTCGTAATTGTGAAATAGGCATTGGCCACCTCTAAATTGGTGTTTACTTCTGAAACTTTTTTCATTTAGTTAGTATAGACCCTCATACTTGATTGCATTAGAAATAACGTAACTAAAAATATGAAGAACGTGGTCAGGGTTGTGGTTAAAAACTACTTATTACTTATTAGTTTTCAACTATTTATTATCCGACGTTTCGCCCCACTTTTTATGGCTTCATCAGGGCTAAAAAGATGAGGAAGGTTTTTAAGAGTAAGCTTTTTTAACCGTATAGTTTACATAATTTTTTATTCTAATCATTGTTTATTTTATATTAATACTATTTTATTTCTTCCTACCATTTATTTGTTATATAATTTTCTTTTCACTTATTTTTTTACATAATTTAGCTTATCCTACCTTGATTTACCTTTTTTTTGGAATGTTCTTAGTTGTTTTTGTATCTTTTTAGCCCTGATGAAGCCCTAGAAAGTGAAATGTCGGATAATAGTTGAAAACTATTTTGCTCTTTTTTTGACCGCAAACCAGACCATCATCTTCATATTTTAAATTATACGGTAAACTATTTATAAATATAGTAACTAAAAAATACTCTAAATCTTAACTCAAGTATAGTCTTATAAAAATTAATTTTAAACAAACAAAACTGTTTCTACTTTGGGATAAAGCCTAACCCCTGTCTCCTTCTGCTAAGTGCCTAGCAAAGAAACGTGAAAAAATTCCCCGATTTTCCCCATTTTCTAGTCTATAATACTTGTTACTTCATTAGGCAAATGCTTCATGAATGTGTTTACTTATTAAATGCACTTATTGTCGATTGTTGATACAGGTAAGCTTTAGATTGGGATAAGGACTTGCACTGGATTATTTATTGGATATATATTTTTTAAATATATTTATTGAAATTTACAACTGTACATTATAATAAATTCAGTAAATTTTATCTCAGTTATAATGGAGTGAAACAGGCAAGTAGAGAACTACCCATTGGTAGCACTCTAATGACGTTTTTAAGCTAGCAGGTCACGTGGCCATCTTTTTAGGCGCCTCAGAGGATTGTCAGGAATGGAAGAGGATGCAAGGTTGGAAACTAGTGGGTTTGGGTGGTTAGGGAGTTTATAATGGAAGGAATGATATCTGGTTCGGGCTAGATCAGTTACATAGGGAACATTAAGGTCTTCATGTATGATTTTATTTTTGACAAAGTAAGGAGCATTGAGGATTTTGGATTGTAAGGATTGGATAAAAGAGGAATTCGAAGGTTTAGTGGAGCCCCAAAGCTCAACTCTGTACGTCCAGATTGGCCTTATTACGGTCATGTAGATTAATCTTTTGTAATGAGTTGGAAGTTTAGACTGTTTTTCTAGTGCTATAATAGTAGAAATCGATGTGCAGTTTCCTGTATTTTCAGTCTGGTGTGAGGACTCCAGGTTAATGGTTTGTCCAGATGTAGTCCAAGGTAGCGGATCTGTCCGACAGGGGTTATTGGATATTTATATTTAGAAAAATGCTCAAAATTGTTAAACAATACTTTATTAGTTCTATAATAATTTTAATGATTGATATGCATGTACACGACTAAAAAAATTTACATTAAAAAAAATTATTCAAATTAATTATGCTTTTTTTAAGGTGTATAATGGTTTTTTGATATATGGTAGGAGTTTTCACTTCGAACTTCGAATGTAATTTAACTATTTTAAAACTAAATGAAGAATAATTATGTCATTGTTCGAAATTACAACTGAAACAGGACAACAATCAATAATTAAAAATCGCGAAAAATGGCTATTTTTGAACATTTAATTATAATTGTCTAACTTGTTTCTGGGTTTAATTTGTGACTTTTTTTGTGCCTATCATTATTAAATATTCCATTAAAAAATAATGGAAACCTTTTGCGAATATCTAAAAACATTTTATAAAATTTTAAAAGACCCGTAGTTATCCTAGAGCGATTTTTTAAGTTCTATTTATTCGCAATGATTAGCTCGACAACCTTATCATCAACAAACAAACGAAAGGGTTAGATTTATCTCAAAATTGGATTTTTTCTTGCTTCGGCCGCAAGAGGAGAGGAAGTGGTTTTTTTATTTTGATTTACCAAAGAATCGTTATTACCAAATATATACGCGCGATGATAATTCGGTCTTGTGATAAATCAGAATGTACATAAACCACTTCATTGATTACCTCGTTTAATCTCACAACTCCCCCACAAAACAACACTTCTCAGCTTGAGATCCGAGTAAAAATAATACAACCATTATTCTTCGAATCATTGCGATGAAAAAGTGAGGATGTATTTCAAAAATGATTATATTTTCGCTATCGCACCTGGGGTACTCAGTAGTAAGAACAGTTACTGAGTAACATTGGTAAAAAATCAATTATTTCAACTACTTTTCCGAAACTCATACGAAAACATATTATCCTTAACCTACATAATTTTCGAAGACCTACGTTTGAGAAAAGTGATTTTAGATGTCCGAGGATTTTTTCATCTTCATAAATGGACGAGATATGGCCGAAAGAATCGTCTAATCGACAGAAATTTGGAAATGAAAAGACGTAATGAAGAGTTCCGAGGATCACTGTCATGTAACCTATAACTTAGGTGCTAAAAAAAAAAAAACCTAAGTATTTTTGGAAATACCGAACAGACAGGTTTTTAGATCATACTTCAAAATATGAGGAAGGCGTTATATATTTTTTTTTTTTGGTCGATTATAAAACTTGATTGTTGTAAATAATAAACCAAAGTATAACCATATTTTATCAGATTCCATACGTTACTTTCACTGACTTATGCACAATGTATTTTCCTGGACTGGAATTTGTTTCCAAACGACTCTTTCCGTTAGGAAGAGTGAATAAATCACTCTACTTACTTAAATATAAATTGACCCTCATTTTTTAAAAATATTTACTATAGGAAATATTTGGGTAAAATTAAACGAATAATAAAAATAAATTTTCAAATCTAACATAAATATCTCAAAGAAAAAGAAGCATGCTTAAATTAGGTAATATGGTGATTAATAGCACCATCATACCATAAAAGTATTATGATGAAGCTTTTAAATTAGAACATACCTTTTGGTTACCTAATTAGGTTACAGGTTGCTATTCTCAACTTTAAGAACCACTTACGTCGGTTATTCTTCCGTTTTTATTCCATGTAACCTTCGTTTCCTTTTCAATTATCAATTTAAACAGACCAAATATCGTTTTGAACATTTTTTGTTTATTGGATCTTCTCTTTTCTCTTCCCACAATGTATGTTAATGTCCGAACAATTTTCACTTAATATTAATATGAACTATGTTCAGTCTCTCATCACGAATGTAGAATTGTAAAGCCCCGAGTTAGGAGGACTCAAATTTCCTTGATCCAGTCGATCCCTCATTTTACGGGAGACGATTTCAGGAAAGAATCTCGACCTATATTCGGCAAATACGTAACTTTATTAAAAAAAAAATTCATTCGTATATTATTACAAATTCTGGTGAACAAGATTTACTATTTTTATTAAATGTGACCGAACAAGGATTTAAAAAAAAAAAGAAAAGAGCTTTTTTCCATAGAATAAAATAAAAACATATCGTTTTATACTTCAGTTGTTCAACGTGTTTCAGAAAATATAATTTAGCATAACAATATCAATTAGATATCGGAATGGACAATGGATTTGGGGCCAGGCGTCATTCGTCAAAAAAGAGAGATTCAATATTGAGAAAAATAAAAAAGACGAAGCTCTACCAACTGGCAAGAACTAATAGACAAGGTACATCTGGATGTCATCGATGATAGCGATATGTCAGGTAAAGGCCAATGGTGGGGGGGAGATTCCAAAACCGTACGGACCCCCTAAAATCGACTATATGGGCTAAAGAGAGAGGGGGGGGGGAGAAAAGGACGGCGGTGAGGAGTATAGTCCGTTGTTGAAACTTTTGGCTATATGAGGCTGAACTTGGGGGTGGAGGGAGGCGTCTCACAAAGGAACAATGTGCCAAAAATCAAACAGGGAAATAGCAGCAACGTAAATAGAGCGCTCTCAGTTAGCAGTACAGCACCGTACCGACAGCCATGGTAAGTACCATGTACCCATGTACCAATCTACTCACAATAACAATAATTTAAAATTTATTTTAAACTAACCCAATGATTTAAATCCATATTGAAATGTTGTCTTCAACAGCTACATACATACCTGTTGACGTTCATACATCCACTTAGTACGATAAAACGTGACTGAATATTGAGATCGCTAGTAAACTGTTTCTGACAAATGACAATAATGAATGTTCCGTATATTGAGACGGTGTAATAAAAACAACTTTTGAAGAAATTATACTCGCATTATTTAGCCTATAAAGGTTCAGTATATTACAACAAATGGTTAACCATAATTATACAGAGACAGCAAGATAAATCTAATTCCCCGTTGATGAATGGTCATAATGAACAAACACAAAAAAAAAAAATAATAAATAAAACTCTCTAGGAATCGTCATTATAAACTCAGTTATAAAAAAAAAAATTATGCCTACATCTACTTAATAAACAATTTCAAGCCGCAAGCATAATGGTTATACAACAGGTATAATAAGAATTTAATTGTCTTTACTGTCCCCCTGTAATTTAAATTAGGGCAATTATTTCGATATATAGTAATAATATCAATTGACAATATTTGGGTTTAATAAAATAGAAATTATTAAAAGTTATTTTAAAATAAAAAATGGGGAGTAGTATAAGACGATTTGAATAAAATACTAAATTCAGAAATATTGATTCATTTCAGAAAAATAAGGGAAATGCTAACAAGTAAAAAAATACTTTAAAAATTATGGTTGACAATTTTATGGAATTGGTTGACAAAGGGTCAGCTACCGATGAAAAAATGATTATATTATATTATAGTATGTATCATTATCAAATCATATAACATACATCATATGAGTGAGTGAGGAGCTTGGGGGGATTTTGTTCCCTCTCTAAATGTGCCTGAACCACATTTACACTTAAGTCTTTCTAAAATTGTTTAAATCATCAATGATTGTTGATAAATTTGTAAGTACTGAAGCGTAGAATTGGTTTAGATACAGGTATACAGCAAATGAAAAATTCATTTACGAAATTGTCCCTTGTACTCCTTTGGTTCTTACCCACATGTATACACCATTATATGGAGAATAAATTAGTGTCCATAAAAAGTTTGAATCTGTAATAATTTTGTTAAACAATAGATTTGAACGCTAAAAACGCCAAAAATATCACATAATTCATTAAGCCAAATCCCTATAACAATTCGAAAAAAAAAAAAGTTGTGTTATGTCAAAAAGTTAAGTCGGTGGGTATATTAATTAACGAGTAAGAAATAATTGGTCACAATACAATAAAAAAAAATTATATATATAAAGTTCTCTAGTGAAAGCATTATTAATATAAATTTTTACAATTACACGCATTTAAAAAAATGAAAGGGGATAAGAGTGCATTATAAAATGTACATTTTTTTCATTCAGAGAGATTATAAAAGTTTAAATATGTAATAGTTTTGTCTAATGATCGGATGGAAAGCTAAAAACGATGACATAACCATCAACAGATAATAATGAAAATAAGTGACAACAACATACAAAATAATATTATTGTGTACATCATCAAAAATAAATAAGTAAATAAAAAGTTCAAATAATATAAGTAAGTTCAAAGAAAATAAAATTTGTTAAATTTTAAGTGTAACAGATTATCTAAAATTTTAACCCTTATTGCGGCAAACTTCAATTAAAATAAAACATAAGAGTTTTAACCAATAAATTTATAACCGAGCTATAAATAATTAAATTAATAATTAAGCTAAGGTACAAAATAATTAAACGTTTGACTAATATTACAATAAACATCAAATTTGTTAATTTTAAAGTGTATGACATTTATTAAAAATTTGAACTACCAAAACAGCAAGTTCCAATCACGATAAAAATAGAGGAATGTAAGTTTTAAATTTTTATAAGATTTATACGTGAACTTTATTAATAACTAATTAAATAAAATATTCAAATAATATAATTAAGTTTGTAATAATAAATACAAATTTGTCGAATATAAAGAGTAAAACATCAATTCAATATATTTAATCCGAGAATGGCAAACTTAAATTAGAATAAAAATATAACACTATTAGCTAGTAAATTTTAAACATAACTATAAATGAATTAAATTAATAAATAATACACAACAAAAAAATAATTAAAATTTCGGCTAATATCATAATAAAGTACAATAAATTAGTTAAATTTCAAGTATAACATATAAATTCAAAATTTTAGCTCCTAAAACTGAGAATTTCAAATAAGATAAAAATAACAGGGACGTTAGTCTATAAAGTTATATCAGATTTATACGCGTACTTTATTAATAACTAACCTACACAGCAATTTGGCGTTCATTTGCCAAAAATGACGGCCTTGGGGGGGGGGGGGGGGGGGGGAGGGAGATTCTGCGATGACCGACTTGGCGCGTGGCGATTTCCTCACACCCCAGACAGGTCTACTCACCTTAGGTTGTTTGTTTATATTTGTCATTGTGTTATATTATTAACATTAAAACAATTTAAAAACGAAAACAAATATTAAATATTATCCTACAGCTATAGTGTAAATAAACCTAGTTACTTTAACATCAGGTACAACAATAAAATATTTTTATTAATATACATATCTGATCAGAAAAGAAATACTGAGACTGACTAATATGCACCCAACAACTGTTTTTTTAAATTTTATACCTCTTTATCCCAGATCAGTATTTTAATTATTATAAACAGAATTTTACAAGTGAGTTGTTCACTCACAACAACCAGTAAACTTTATAAGGTTAAATAACTAAATAAGATCAAAATTAGGCAAGAATATTACTGAAAAAAAAATTCATTTGGTTGTTGGGACATTTTTTAAACATAAGACCTAATTTAACAAAACATTTAGTTCTAATTTTATTACTCTGCCCAACTAAACACAATGTTAACACAAGATACGTTTTGCGTAGTACGAAGATCACACAAGAGTTAGAAAATTGATAAATAAATGTACATTTATTGAAATTATGCATTTTAGTTTATTCTAAAACCATCAAAACGATTTAAGCTTAATTATTAATGATGATCGAGCACTAGCATCGAGCTGTGATCTCAATTTCATTTTATTTTACTGAGTCAACAGTCAATCCATTTTTGTCCTGTCAAGGATACTAAAAGATTTTATTTTTATTTATTTCATTTATATATAAAAACTCTAAATATTAAAGTATCTTGTTTTATTTTTTTTGCCACCTTCTCATCTATAAGAATTTTGAAATTATGTAAAAATAAAGAAAGAACATAATTTCAAAAAACTAAAATTGTAGAAATACCTCTAATATACAAAAATTTTCTAAACGTTGTCTTTTTTTTTTTCTTCGATCATCCTATTCAAATTGCCAATGCTGGCACTAATCAAAATATGTCTGAGGTCTGTTCGACTCTTTCACATTCACATAAAAAGATTGATCCAATTTTAAGTTTTTTGTGTACGAGGGACTAAGTAGATTTATACCAGTTCTGAGTCGGAAAATCAAGACTTGAAAGTGAGTGTCCAGTGATATAGCAAGAAAAAATTCCAACTTAATTAATTGTAAAATTCGAGATGCTTTTCGTCAATTTACTAGATCAAATTAAAAAAAAAAATTAGGAATATGAAATGTTGATTTTGGTTGGCTTCTGATAAAATATACCATTTCAACTTGGAAATGACTTATAAAGGCCATGTGTTTCTATTCGAACGAAAAATTATGGCAATTATATTGTTATACTTAGCCAAAAAAAATTAATACAACGCGTAAACCATAAATTAAAGTGTAAATAATTAAAATTCACATGCAAGAATAAATTTCGCAACAGAAATTTGTATTTTCTTTTCTTATAAATTATGGAATATAATTCCATATAGCCCTGAGAACATATTTCGAGACTAAATGTGTCGTTCACACTTAAATTGTCCAATCTGCTAATTTCTAAATATCTGATGGCTGCGATGTCCTCTATCTAACTCGAAATAAGACACCTGCTTCGTTCCACAGCGTTATTATTATTTAAACGGTTAAAATATTATGTTATAAAAATCTCAGAGCCACAAAAAGAAGTATAAAACTTCACGCTATCAATATTTAATTATAGCAATTTAACAAACGAGGGCAGAAATCTCAGATGGAGAGATTGATTTATTAGGATATGAACAAGAAAAATATTGAAATGAGACCATACTTTTCCATAATTCGGAAAATGAACATAAAAAATCTGCATATTAACACTGCAACACTGTGCCAAAACTCACAATATTCATAAATGGCCAATATACAAATTAGCGGCGCCATATTGATACAAAATGGCGAATTGTAACGTCGATTTTCGAGGATCATCCTGGGGACTTGCCAAGTCTAAAAAAAAAAAAAGAGAGAGCAACTCAGTAGTCTAGGGGTAAACTCGCGGACGGATTCTGTTTTATTAAGGATTACAAATATTAAGGAGTTGTTAAAATTAATTTTTTTCTAGGTCGATAAAAAAGTTTTGTATTTGGAAATAGATTAAACTACAACGAGAAAACGTTAAGCAAGTAGGGCAAATGATCCAATAATGGACAATTGGCGGTTTCAATTAAAAAAGTCGGGTAAAAAAACGGGTATATTTTGGTAAGAATGTATGCTACTATTATTTAGTGAATGTTTCAAGAAATATTAAGTTCTCAAAGCATCGTGGGAAGTTTTGGGGTCAGATCGAATATGGCATTATGTGTGTTGGGATCATTCTGCTACTGATTTTTTTACGGACTTGGGGATATAAAATTAGAATTTATTGTTATGATAAACCATGGAGTGTTAACCTTTGCTGCTAAACTAGAATATTATAAAATATAGGATAAGATTTTTCATTAGTTAAAAAAAAAAGTCCCAAAGTTGGTGTCCAATATATGATAAAAATAATCTTAGTTTTTCTAAATGTGACACTTGGTATCCAATATAGAATCTTGTTTTGATTTGATTAAATATTAGACAAAAGGTGCCCAATAATAATTCAGGTGTTCCACTGTGGAAACAGTATAATTTACACATTTTTTCTCGATTTTACAATCCTGAGAGCTGCAAAATCTCTTGAAATCTCCCGTTCAACATTAAGAAGGTAAGTAAATGATGGGAAGATAAGTAGAACTTACAAAATGTGAAGAAGAAATAATTATTTTGTGAATTACATCAGCTGCACGAACTGGATTTCTGATTACTAAGGCAGATCTGTCAAATAGTGCGCAAAGACTATTAAAAGATCTAAACAACGAAAATTTTTTCGTAACGGCAAACCAGGTCGATTATAGTATGGAAGATCTTTGGCAGAACACCTTATCATTTTAATAAAAGTAGTACAAACTTCTGTCTCAAAGGCATCAGTAACCTTCCAAAGCTTACAAAACTGGTTCATACAGGTTTTTGAATATTTGAAACACGAAAGTTAGAACAGCATTATTAATTAGCCAAATGGAGTCATCAATACTAAAGAGACTGCTATTATATTGAATTCTAAATGAGATATTGGCAGAGAATAAATAAAAAACCTCCTGAGTTATCCAAACATGAAAGATTACCGCAAGAATTAGTGAAGTGCTTCAGAAGGAAGGGGTTTAGGCAAATCAGAAACGGGGTAGAGGGCCGATGCTGTGCTTTACGAATACATTAATAATGCCTAAACCACTGATTGATAAGAAATGGTAATCCTCATCCACTAAAGATGATTTAAAGAAGCTTAAAAAAAGGATAAATAAAAATAATACTGCAGAGAAGAAAGAAACAGAAAATTTAAACGTCAACATCAAAAGAAGATTCCGTATATCGTTCAGGAAATAGTTCTGATAAAGTTGGTTTTCCCACGGAAGATGATGATACTCAGCTTCGGCCGAGTGAACTCAATATTTTCATTTTTAGATAAGAAAATTTAAAAAATAAAGTTATTCTACCACGGAACTTTTTAGAGTTGTAAAAAACGGTGCTCAATTAGATGAAGCTGCTGGAAGTGTCCACAAATATTAACACCAGCATATTGGAGGTAGACCAACTTCAGAGAAGAGGCCTCAACTTCGAAAAAGTTTCATGGTAAGAAAATTATCAAAGAAGACTGACAATGGAAACATCTGTGTAACGTTGGATAATAGTCAAACTGGAACCACTGAACTTTTTTTTTTTTTTTTTTTTTTAAAGCACTAAAATCAGGAAATCTAATCGATCCGCAGGTAACTTCTAGAAAATGATAAAAACTAAGCTAAAAAATATTACGATGAAGACAATATAAATTAAGAGATTTTTATTTGGATCATGTTAAATAAGAGAAAAATAAACACGAAAATTTGTTAGCCATATAGTAAAAATAATGATCGTTAATTCTAACCCAATTAACATAATTACAAATGTACATAAAAAAAAAAAATCAATAAATAATAATAAATATAATAAAAGAAATTTTAAGACTTGCAGCTTCAACTCGTTTATATTATTTTGTCTGTTGCTGTATTTTGATTTGATGTAATTAACTCGGAAGGAGTGTCGAACTTTTTTGTTCCCTAAGAGGTGTCCCTAGAACATTTAACACATGGTAGACGATCTGTACTATTTATGTTATATAATTGGATGCAATGTGAAAATCTTTACGATTATTGTCAATGTATTTTTTTAATAATTTATTTATTGTTATTTACAACTGTATACACATCAAGTAAATTTTCTGTAAGTGATATTATGATATGATACAAACATGTGGAGAATCTACCCATTGATAGAACTACGAAAACATTTCTAAAGGAGGTGATCTCGAGACCATCTTCTTTTCAGACGCCTAGGAGGATTATTAGGTCGTGAAGGAGAAGCTAGGTTAGAAACGAGTTGGTTTGGGTGGTTGGGAAGTTTATCATAGAAGGATTGGTATCTGGTTCTGGTCAAATCGGCAACATATGGGACATTGAGGTCCTGATGGATGATTTGATTTGTGACAAAATAAGGAGCATTAAGGATTTTACGAAGGATTTTTGACTGTAAGGATTGTTTTCGAGAGGAATTTGATGGTTTAGTGGAGCCCCATAGCTCAACTCCGTACTTCCAAATAGGCCTTATAACAGTCATTTGATTTAGTGGGATTTATTGGAATTTATTTTAATTCTCCAGTTTTGGCACCATTCTTCAAGGGTGGTGATGTGGGATTGGAGGGTTTGGGATATAATGGAAGGATCATTATGCACTGACATTATCAATGCAATTTGAAATTGAAATTGTAGCTCTTTTATCAGAGGCTCAAATATCCAAAAAGATCTAAGATCGGATGTTCATAATTAAAAATAGGAAACGCAGTTTCCTTTTGCTATGTGAGCAAAATGCTCAAATGAGACAAAAAAGATGTGACGTCAGGAGTGTACTGGAGAGAGATATGCTCAGCATTCCTGTTGAGAGGACGCCAAAAGAGTGAATAACAACACCAAAGGTAGACAAAAGTATAAACAAAACAGATGAAATACTAGGAATATCTAGACGCTTATTTCCCAACAAGAGCAAAATGCTGAAGGCAAGACCCCTCTCCCGGGTTAAATAAGTAAACGAGTGTTAATGAATAAGATAATTTATGCGAAAATTATACAAATAAATATATTTTTTATTGATAAAAAAAACAACCGGTATTCACTAAGCAAGCATTTCAACAATTAAAAAAAAAAATTGAATTTTATATATGTAAATGATTGACCGTATTTTTCTGAATATGAAGGAGACGTTCGGGGGTCAAAAGTCAAAAAGAAATAAAAAATAATTAACGACTACTTCTTTGCCGACGTTTTGCCCCACTTCGCAGGGCTTCATCAGAGCTGTTGTGCTTAAACTCAGCGCAACCCTTTTTGACCGCACCTCAGACCATTTAGTTGCGGGCCATCTCCTTCGTATTACAATATCATCTTGTATTTTTAACATAAAGTGAAATTGCAAAGGAGGTGTTGGTGGATCAGAATAAGTAGTTTATTGTAATGGTACCAATAGACAGGCCACAATTAATCCTCAGTAAAAATTGTCCTTAACGTGTCTACTATTAGGTCATTTACCCTACATAGACAAGAGTAAAGCGTCCTAGCTATTTATATATGGTAGGTAATTATGTACCAAGGTTTGAAAATAAATTTTATTATTCTTATTAATATTTCGATTTGATTCGTCGTTTCAGAATAAAATCTATGGGAACCGATTGGGAACATATGCGTGGGCATAAGAGAAATTTGCTTATGGAACCAACTAGGATACCAATTCGCACAATACCTAAAAATTTAATCTCACTTGGATTATAGATAGTGGGTATTATTCCTGTTACATGGATTTAACTAAAGACAGGAACAGGATAAAATTTGTTCCTTGATGTTAACAGGTGTCTAGGAAATTAACTGGAATAAATTCAGTGACTTTCCCCAATTTTCACTGATCTAGTATAACTTACTCTAACCGACATTATTTATTACCTTATCAGATATGGATCAAATATTAATGGTTATACATTATTCACTACAATAATTCAACTTATTAAAAGAACTTATCAAATATTTATACAATTAAACTTTAAATTGTGAGTAAGGCGTTTACGAAGTTATTTAGTGGATACTGATAGTTTAAAAAAACACTTTATTTGCATATTTACAATATTTTTTACAAATATCCACGAATGGACTAAAAGTTACAAAGATTTATTTTTCCAATTTCCTTTTCTAAAATTTCGACTGGTTCAAAGGTATCTTTGACAGCTTCAACAGCTTAGCATTTTCCTCTACCAAGCGTTTCACTTGAAAGTGGAATTTTTATTTTTATTCGTACTGCTGAGCCTAGATGTAAAATTTTAACTACATCTAATTTATAACCTAAAGGAGACACGACAGAACGTCATAATTATGTATTTTTATTACTTCGATAAGTCTACCAAGTTTGAACAGTGTTAGAGTACATTAAGTGTCAAAAATAATCTTAAAAGTACAAATTTTATTCGAGATAACTCTAACACTACATAAGGAAGTATATCCGGTGGAGATACCACGCAAATTGATAGGACAAAAGTGTTGATTTCATATATATGTCCAATGGTTCTTGAGAAATAACTTTTGTCCCAAACAACCATAAATGAACAAAACACTATTACTACGAAGATAAACACCACGAACTACTTTATAGCACATTAAACCAGAAGTTTAATTTGAGTGCTAATGGACATCTGTACGTCTCAAGGTTTCTGAGATAAAGATTTCACACAATAAATTCACCAACAACTGATAGTTCAGCATATATTTCATGAAATATTTCTTTTTAAAAAATCTATATCTCGGGAACTATACTAGGGCTCATATTTTAGCAAATTTACTCTCCTTCAAATGATGTCCTATTAGGTTTTCTAGTGTTGTACGAAGTTTCAAAGATATGGGAGATCCTAATTTTGTTAACATTCTGTAAAAGACACCATTTAGTATTCTAACTATACTTAGAAGAGTCATCAATATTGACTAGTAATTATTTATACTTAGTTTTCAATAAAGTAATCAAAAATTGGTGTGAAATAATTGATTTTTTTCCACCAGGCTCATGCACTTTGTAGGCATATTTTTCGGCAAGTAGCATTCGCGTGTAACATTGAACTAACTAGAAAATTACATTCTCCAATATAAATTATATTTATAACAATCTAGTTCAGTATAAAGAATTATAATAGTTTAGAAATAAAAAGATACTCTGGCTTCTTGGGATTTGAATTGAAAATTTTTAAAACGGACCGAATGAGTTGTTACACAAACAAAGGCACACTGACGCTATTTTGCCAAGCGGGAAGAAGGCCACAGCCCATTACAAACACACTTAAGTGCATATATATTCTATTCTCAAACGTTGGGTAAATGAAAGATATATAATTCCGCATTCCAAGAAATACCCACAACCCACGCCATTTTATTTCTACTTCATAAGATTCAATCATTACTTTTCAAATGTTTAGTACCTATAATTACAATAAATTATTGAAAATGAAATGACTGAATTGAAATCGTTAACAACAAGGTTTACTAATGGCTTGCACAACGAAAATATATGGCAGTTCTGTACTTATCTCTGATGATTTTTTGGACGCCACCATCTCTTTCCCCACCATCAATTTCCTAATTATAGCATGTTTCCAGAAATAAACTATATATCAAATAAGTTCACTATTTTCTTAATTTTTTTTTCTCAGAGCCCAAAAACCTAGGAGGGAGCTACGGCTCCACCCTGCTCCCCTCTGCTCCCCTCTGACTACGCCCATGATGATAGTACAAGAGCCGGGAAGAAAAAAAGGCAGTTATCTCACCCCAATTTTTGATTACCTTAATGAAAACTATGTATAATTACTAGTCAAAACTGATAAGTCTGCCAAGTATAGGTAGGGGGAATAAAATATGGCGGCTGTTTCAAACCCTAAAAAAACATTAATTTTTCATTCGGAGCTCTATATCTCAAACTATCAACAACACTAGAAAATCTTAGAGAACAATATTTAAGAGTAAATTTTCTGAAATATTAGCCCTAAAAGAGCTATTTACGTCCAATAGTTCTCGAGATATAGCTTTTTAAAAAGCAAAATTTCTTAAAAATCGACTGAAACATTAGTAGTTAGTTATTTTATTTTGATAAATCTATATCTCAGGAACTATGTGACGTACAGATGTCTATTAGCACTCAAATTAAAGCTAGCTTAATAGACTATAAAGGAGTTTATGACCTTTACCTTCGTAGGAATAGTAGTTATCATGATATTTACAAAAATAAATTGATTTATAGTTGTTCGGACAATACGCTTGATTTATGAAAAACTTCATTTCAGAAACCATTGGCCGTACAGATGCCTGCCAGCACTCAAATTAAAGCTAGTTAAATTTACTACAAAATAGTTAAATTATGTTTATCTTTGTAGGAGTAGTAGTATTTATGATATTTGACAAAATAAACTCACAATATGTTAATTTCTAGTTGATCGTATAAAATGTTGGATTTTTTAAAAAATATATCTCTATATCCATAAGACGTTTATATGTCTGCCAACACTCAAATTAAAGGAAATTTAACTTACTAAAAAGTAGTTTATGACACTTATCTTCGTAGGGGTAGTAGTTTTTATGATATTCACATATGAATATAAATTTGGCAAATGAAAATTTGTCCGAACAGCTATAAATCAATTTATTTTACCAAATTTCATGTAAACTACTACTCCTACGAAGATAAACATCATAAACTACTTTATAGCTCATTAAACTAGCATTAATTTGAGTTATAATAGACATCTGTACGTCAAATGGTTTTTGAGATATACATTTTTCAAAATAAATTCAGTAGCCACTGATCTTCCAGTACGGCCCATACAACATTTTTATGAAATGTTGTTTTTTAAAAAGCTATATCTCGAAAACTATTCTACGTAAATAACTCTATTAGGGCTCATATTTTAGCAAATTTACTCTTCTTTAAATGATGTTCTCTTAGGTTTTCTTGTGTTGTTCCTACTTTTTAAGATATAGAACTCCGAATGAAAAATTACTATTGTACTATTATATTGCACTATGATAACAATCTTGAATTCGCTTACTATTAATCATTTTAGCTCATACCTCTGGTCGGTAAAACCAGTTAGTGTTATTGCCAATACAAGTTGGCTAAATTACAAATTACAAAGATTTTCTCCAAAATAAAAAATCATTAAAAGTGAACACCTTAATTCACAATTATATGCACTGTATTCCATTAAATACTTTGTTGACGCATAATTTCAAACCTGCTACATTCAAGTCCCTGTTTTTGATTTTCTTTATATTACTCAACAGTAATGTATTTGATGTCAGGTACTTAGGTGAAAAAGATCGTAACTATCTTTGAAATATTTTTACCAAAGCCAACTGTAGGGATATGGTATTGATCGAAAGACTAACTAGAATGAATATTTCGTGTAATTTGACAGAAACGTAACGAAATAAATAATAACAAACTCAGAAAAAAATCGAACAAACACTGCTCTGAACTGGATGCTCTGGGACACTTTTAAAGGATATCGAGACCTCACAGTAGTTGTATAATCAGCATTATAATTCCTCTGAAATATACTTCTATTGGACAAGGTCAGGAGACTAAGGAAAACTAAACTAAAATACAAATACAAGGTTATACATTGTTTATAATATAACAATAACGAAAATCAAATTTAATTTATTATTTTATTTTGTTACAGGATGACCTAACAAAAGATCAAATTCAGTGTGAGTATTGTTACAACATCAATAGATAATAAATAACATTATACCTATATAAACAATAATATGATAATACTGTTAAATGTTATATATATCATTAATTTATACATCAATATATATAATGTATCAAAATATATGATTGTAAGCCGAAGAATCTACCCTAACGACAAGGTTTATGTGGACGGCAAATCGTTACCGAAAGTAGACATTTTAAAATACCTAGGCTTCACAATAATATCAATAAATTATCAACGGACTGAGATAGACCAGCGTATAAAAGCACGAACAGAACCTATGAAGAATTATGATATCCCGAAAAATCTAAAAATAAGGGAGTACAACGCCATGACAAAGCTCTTATATAAGGCTGCGAGATCTGGGTTCTAACAGGTACCTTAGAAAACAGAATCGAGAGATTTGAACGGAAATTCCTCCGTACAATCACAGGAGCGATCTGGGATCAGAGCCTTAACACGAGGTGGAGTATAACTAACAGTTAACTGCGTGCAAGAGACTGGGCAATCAATATCTCACGATATAAAGGTAAGGAGGTTAAGATGGGCGGGTAGTGTAGCTCGAAGCAATCCATCAGGACACCTCTAAACAACAATGAGCGCCAGTATAGTAGGCAAGAGCCCACCACGTAGGAGGCCAAAAATAGGCGAAAGAGCTGCATGCAGAAAACTGGAAAGCAGTGGCCCAAAATAAGAAGGTGTGGAGAAGGCTAGTTTGGGCGGCCAAAGATCTACAACGTCTGTAGAGCCAACCGAAAAAAAAAACTAATACACATATAATTAATTTGGCCAGGTAATGTTAAATACACACACTAATACCATTAATAAAAGTTAAACTAAAGCAGCAATTACCAATCTAAATTTTCCGGACGATAATGGACCACCGACTCCCCGAACAGGCAGAGCTGGACAAAAAGGGATTGAAATTACAATTACTATAAGCTGAATTCAGGAAATGAAATTACAAATTTGATTAGTAATTGCAATACTTGATGAACAACTGCAATGGTCCGAAATTACAATTACTAGTGAACTAAAGCAAATGCAAGTACATTTAACTGTAATTAGTAATTAAAATTACTTTTTAATCACCACTGCCCCCTCTCCGGAAGATGTATCAGAATTAGGGTGCTGCAAAACTGCATTTAGTCGTTAAAACCTTTCAACTAACACCCCAAGAATAGGAAAGGTAAACTATAAGTTCAAACAATAAGTTTTCAACAAATATGTGCTATGGGACCATTATAGGTCCTACCTTATAAACTTAATCAAACAAAAATAACAAATCAATTAATATTCTTTTTTGGCAAAAGTGATAGATGTCTTAAGATGGCCTATAACTCATGACATTATTTAAAGATTTATAATATATGATTTTTTTTTTAAAATACTACATTTATAAAATATAAAGTTATATTTATAGTTTTCGTTGATATCGGTAACATGAGTATGATCAGTCTGTGTTACATGCAATGAAGGAGAGGAGTCAAAGATGAATGAGGGCATGAATCTCAACTGCCAATGGGGGCATTTACATACAATCATGAATGGCTTAGTAGTTAACATGTGACGATATTAGGAAACCTAAACCAGGCAGATATAGCTCCAACACGACAGTTCCACATAATAGTGAAGGGATTCACTAATGGATGTTTCAGGAATAGTAAATCTGATAGTCTTTGCATGTTTAATAATTGATTAATATTAAAAATGTATTTTATACCCTTTATCCATTTCTTTACTCTTTATAACATCTGAACAACGTTTCGGGCTCCTCTGCCCCATTAAGTTCTACACATAAAAATATTAACAATCAACAGTTTTATAATTAACATATAGTCATAACCAATAAAGTTTATATTGCACTCTAACATTAAAAAAATTCAAATTTGGAATTTGGGAAGTACTTATATTCATTTGTTCACAAATTAATAATAAAGTGAGGGGGGAGAAATAAGAACAATAACCAAGAAAGTTTGGCTTAATCTCAAAAACATTTTAGATGTGTCAATGGTTATAAATTAGTGAAGGGAATATATATATATAATCTTCCAGTACGGCCCATACAACATTTTTATGAA
>NW_027111782.1:312003-328179 GCF_000696795.3 Halyomorpha halys
TATATATCTTCTTTTACTGGCACAACAGGCGCATGAAGCTGCCCTTGGCCTGCTCAACGGCCGCCAACCATCTTTCTCTATCTTCTGCAAGGGTAACTGGGATCCTCAGTATTCGCAGATCCCGCCTAACAGCATCCCTCCATCGGCCCTTCGGTCTACCACGTTGCCGCACACCATCCGGAACGTAACTGTACAGTTTATGAGCCACTCTTTCCTCGCTCATCCTCATTACATGGCCGAGCCATTTAAGCCTCTGTATCCTTATGTACGAGGAGATGCTACATTCTTTATACAGACCAAAAAGTTCACTATTTTTTCTTCTTCACCAATTACCATTCTCGCATACGGGCCCGAAGATTCTCCTCAGAATTACTCTTTCAAACCAAGCAGGTTAATGCTTTTATTGCTCAGGGTCAAAGTTTCTCCAACGTATGTGACGACTGGCCTTATCAACGTTTTGTACAGGGTGAACTTGGTGGTACGGCTAACAAGTTTGCTTTTGATTAGTATTACAATGGAGAAATAGGCTCTATTTCCATATATATTTAAATATTTCATTTTTGTATGTAAATGTGTAAACAATTTTTTGTGAGAATGCAATATAAACTTCTTACATTGTAACAGTATGTTAATTGTAAAACTGTTGATTGTTAAGTATTTTTATTTATAGAACTTGATAATGGGCACAGGAGCCCGAAACGTTGTTCAGATGTTATAAATAATAAAGAAGTGGATAAAGAGTATAAAATAAATGAAAAGGAATATCATAAACTTTTAACAAATAAAACCCTCAGCAACTTAAGTTGTAGGATTACAAATAATTATCTATATTTAAAGTATTAAAAAATTCAAGTCTTGAAGGTCAAACGACAAGGGCGTGAGATTCTTAGCACTAATCAAAACGGTTTTAATACCTGAATAAGTTTTGGTTTCACGTCGAAAATATTTGTAAAACGCGAACTCAGTGAACTCTCTATGTAAATATTCAAAATCTATGCATGTACTCAATAACACTTGATTAGCAATTTCGGGTCAGGGATAAGAAAAAAATTTTAAACCTACTTACATCGAATTTTATCCTTTTTTTTTTTTTTACTTTCACTAGCATATATGTAATGTGTATAGTGATGTAGTGATAATGTGCTCTCTAAGCTATAAATGTCAAAGCCTGTCAAACTAGAACTATTATGATTTTTCATAACCTTATTTAATGGGTCTAATGTGCATTTGTAAAATATTTATTTTATTTTTACGAGATTGTTTAATATTTAGTGCAATAATTTTGATGATATTGATGACTATGACAACTTCGGCTGTTTTAAATAAAAATATATTTTTAATAGTTGTGGATTTGTTGATCAGGGAAAAAAAAATGTTTTAAACTTACCTAGTCGAATTTTATCCATTTTTTTTTTACTTTCACTTGCCTATATGTAAATGACGATAGTAAAGGGAAGTAGAGCGATGATTTAAAATTTAGAATCCAACTTTTCAACGGAAATAAACGTTTAAAGGTCCTCTGAGTCCAAGTAATCAAGGCTTGAAAATTTGTCTTAGAGCGTGCGAACAGCTCAACTCAGAAATGAAAAATTTTAAAAACTGAAATTATATATCTAAAATACATACATACATGCTTGGGATGTGATAGCAACTTTTTTCTCTCGCTAAAATAGACTTACTGGAAGTGCCACTTTATAAAACCGATTTCACAATTTTCTTCGAAACAGCTCAAACGATTTTGATTAAACTGGTCATACTAATAAGCAATCAAGTGGTTTTTCACATCACGTAGGAATTATCATCATTGAAATAGTTTTACAGGGTTTAAAATGCCGAATTTTCAGAAAAATCTTCTCATAAAGCAGCAGTTCTCTAAGAGGGGATCCCCAGTGAATGTCACTTTCTCAAAATGTTACAAAAACAAAAATAAATAGAATAAGAAATATACGGTGCAATCCAGCATTTACTTTTCACTATTTTTTCTTATTTTTTTATGTACTCAACCACTTAAAGGATAATATGGCGACATTTTAATATTTTTTCAGCTCGACAAGTCAAAAAATATTCTAGCCTAAAAAGCGTGCTGCCGCTGTTAAGTACCTTTTTTTAAAATTAATTAACCATCTCTCCTCATTAACGATAACCAAAAAATGACAAAAACAAGATATGGATGAATTTAATGATTAACTAATGGAAAAAATAAATGTTTTCTTGTTTCAAAAGTTTCAGTGACGTAAGTCCTAACTTTTGTAGTCCTTGTTTAACATTTTCGATCGTTTAAGAAAACCAATTATATTCAAATGACGCGTTCTGTCTCCATATCTACCTCTTCTCGTAAAGTCGTGAGAAGACCCCACCCATTCGTGTGACCTTCGCCCAAGGAGAAATCCTCACAAATAACAAATCAGTGACTAAAATACACTTTAAAGTGATTTTTAATAACCATTTTCCATAGGGGTTGCAGTTTCTAAGATATTTGCCAAAATGAAGTCAAAAATTTTGTCAAAGTTTTGTAAAAACTGTATCAAGGGTACTAACTGGAAATACAACGGAACCTATAATAATAATAATAATTAAGGATTAACGAACCCAAAGGTCCGATCACATCCTCTCTACATACATCCTTCCAGTGATGCCCCTTCAAACCCAATTCTACTAAATCATTTTTAACGTAATCGGTTCAGTGTCTATTAACGTTTTAGGGATCCGCTGGTTGCAAAGCCCTACAACCTTACACGCCGCAATGCTATAACTTGAATTATATTTACTGAGTTTAGGTCCATTAATTCAGTGTTGTGTAGTATTCTAAATTCTCCTGTTAATTCATCCTTTTTCGGTCCGAATATTGATCCTACTTTATTTTCGAAAACGTTAAGGCGCTGTTCATCCCTTAGAGTAAGAGGCCATGCCTCGCATCCTTAAGAACAGTGGGAAGGACTGTTTTGAATAGTTTTGTAAATTCTGAAAAATAACAAGCATTTCCCGCCTTCAACCTCGCTTTTATTTCCACATCAATTTCATTTTTTCTAGTTACCGTAGAACCTAAATACTTAAACCAATCTACCAGTTCAAACGTATTTCCTCGCGTTTCTACTGCTAACCATGTATTTTGTTCTATCTGGCTAATAACAAAATTTTAAATAAAATAACTAATACAAATTCCTGAAATTGTCCATACGATTTTTTGCCAAATCTAAAAACTAACATTAACAATTTATCCGAGGTATTATCTTATGTTCCATGAAATAAAAAGAAAAAAAAAGACTCATTAAAATTTCATATTTTTCCTGTCGTACAGATCCCGATCTAGACAAACGACTAACCTGGAATCCTCACAAAAGACTGGAAAGATAGTAAACTGTACGTCGATTCTGACTATTACAGCACTTACTGGACCAACGGTCTCAACTTCCAATTCACTACAAAAGTTATCTACATGACTGTAATAAAGCCAATCAAGACATACGGAGTTGGGCTTTGGGGCTCCACTTAACCTTCGAATTCCTCTCGTATCCAATCCTAAAATCCACAATGCTGCGTACTATCTAACAAATAAAATCATACATAAAGACCTTAATGTTCCATATATAACTGATCTAGCCCGAACCAGACACCATTCCTTCCATTATAAACTCCCTAACCACCCAAACCCACTAGTTTCCAACCTTCCCTCCACTTCCATTCCTGACAATCCTCCGAGACGACTGAAAAGAAGATGGCCATCAGCTAATATAAAAACGTCATTGGAGTGCTACCAATGGGTATTTTCTCTACGGGCCTGTATCACTCCATTATAATTGAGATAAAATATACTGAATGTATAATATACAGTTGTAAATTTCAATAAAGTTAATAAAAAAAATCATATTTTTAAAACAAGTTTTAAAGACTACAACGAGGTTTAAAATTTTAAGATAATAGACGATTATTAGATATTTCTATAAAATTTAATAATGTTGAGGCACCAAAATTATCAGCTCATTCATTTATTATATATTAATTAGGAAAAGCCATATACGGTGTTCGTGAGAGGGGTGTTTCATGTCTAGACGCGCGCTTGACACTATTATTTATGGCGAGTAGTGAGGTGGCTTAGGGCAATATTGTAAGAATACCATGGTATGGCTGATAAAGCACCAAATTGAAGCTACCTCAGACTAAACAAACAGATATTAGCCTAGGATCCCTCAGAATATTTTTAAAATTTTAATAAAAATATGTATATTTAGTGTTCCTCAAAGACTAAATTATTCTTTTAGATGTAACCGTTACTTCTTTTTCTCATCTCCATCAGTGTATTTATTATTTGTTTTCTTTGCTTGCTTTTATGTTTAATTTTTTTTTTTTAGATGACCTCCTTTATTATACAGTATTTCCCATCTTTCGCCACTTTTATTTCTATTCTATCGGTATTTAAGTGTCCATTACCTGTCACATTTCGTTTATTTTTATTTCAATTACCAATTTATCTCCTTACGTTCATACAAAAAAAAAAAAAAATAAAAATAGTATTTATTACTGTTAGCTAAGAAATTCAGAAGCATGTATTCAGATCCTAAGAAATCAACTTTAAGGTCTTAAGATGAAGTAGTATATGACATACATTTCATTAATAACATATTATATATTATTATTATTATATATTACATTACAACTGCTGCAAATAAAATTACCTTTGCAATAGTACATAATTATTCATTCCAACCTGTTATGGGTCATTCCATATGAAATCACCCAATGCCTGAACTTTTACGTCTCTGATTTTCATCAGTTTTGGTGTATTAGTAATACCAACTAAAAACATTACACTTAATTAAAAAAATTAAAGTAGTTTTTTAATATTAATTTTGCAAAATTGTTAAAACAGCTGAATTTTAAATTTTCAAATATCAAATGAATGCACGCCAAACAATAACGTTTAAAACGAGCCATAAAGCATCCCTCTTGCACAATATGTTGTAAATTTACGAGCATTTGTATGATCCAAAACATGGTGAAATTCGGCCAATCATGCAAATCAATATTAAAAAACTACTCATGTACAAAAATATTTTTAAAAAAAATGTATTTTTAGGGTATTTAGTTGGTATTAATAATAAACAAAAATAAAGGGGTGTGATGCCTTGGGTGATATAATATAAAATTACCATAATTTTTTTTTTTTTTTTTAAATGGAACTTTAATTGGTGGTAGAAACACTAAAATTAATTTAACTAAGTAGATTACATTAATTATTTTTTACTGAGTACATCAAAATTACAGAGTGCCCCAAAGAACAAATTTTTTTTTATCTTCGTTTAAGGACTTAAAGTGCTTTGCAGGCTTGGTTTATCTTCCAAACTGTCTACCAACTGGCCGAAGAGCATTCAATGTACATCATAAAATTGTAACAACGCACGTATGATAAAGTTTAAATTTAAAATCAATGAATCAGTAATAAAAGTTATCTGTATAATAAAAGCGAACTGTAAGTGTCTGTAACGGCTCACTCCCTGACTTATTGATTAGTTTATGTCTATAAAGTTAAAATTATTAATGGTATTTCTCCACAAGCTATAGATTTATAACACAAGCTACGTTTCAAAACATTCTGACATACAAAACATATAAGTGGTTTTAAAAAATTAATTCTAATACCTAAAAACAAAATCTTTTGGTATAACTGGAAAACTATACATTTTCTGTAAGATTATATCCACTCACATTATAATAATGAAATTCTCTACAATACAAAAATTTAAAAAAGAAGATCTGACAAGCATTAACATAGGAGGTCTGTACTTTGGATCCATGTTTATTTTTTAAATATTAAGCAGAACGGTTTAAAGCCATTGAAATCCTCGATTTATCCAGTAGAAAGTAAGATGTAATTTGGATGCAGTCCTTAGATGTAATTTGGGCATAATTCAATAATTGGCTGTAGCTTTGTTTTGAATGGTCTTTATATTCCCTAGGGTGCGGGTAGCCGCGAGGTAAGGCCTGTGGCTACTATCTCTAAGGACCCGAATTCGAATCCGGCTGGGCAGAAAATTTTCTGTTACACTGTAGCCATGAGTCAACTCTCATGGGTTCTGGGGCCCTCCAGGGGTCAACCCAGCGTCCTAAATTGGGCACCCTTAATTTGGTAAAAATCTGGTCGAGCGTGATTCTGACCAAATCAAATCACCTTGCACAACCGTTGGTCTAGTAACAATACTCCCTTACAAAGTACTGAACCCCTGGCCCTTCTTGGGTTGTAGCGGTACAGACTTAATTATTTAAAATTTTATATTCCCTAATCAAAACATTTAACAAGAAAAAAACCCATAAAAATCGGACAGTTATGAGCACAAAGATGAAATTTTATTGAGTTTATTGATACTTTTACCCATTTTTAAAAAAGTATTGCTAAAGTATTTGGGTAGGTTCTTTTGGAATTCTGTTCACTTGTAAGAAAGGATATTGGATTCAGGTTATGCATTACTTAAACATGTTTTCTTTAACGCATGTTGCTGGTAAAATATCTATTCTATCTTTAGGTTAGTTCTCATACTTGAGGGTTGACTGAATCACATATGTCATTTTAAATATCTACATAACTGTACTTAGACATTCAGTAAATTCACTTTAAGTTCAAAAAGAAGCACTACGAACGTGCTATATGATGTCGACTTCCTTTTTACATACATACATTTTGTACTTATCGCTTTTATATCCTTCCGAAACATTAAAATGTAGGAAATGTAGTACCTCCAGGTATTAGTTAATAAATGCTTCAAATAAACTCTTCCATTCCCCAGAAGAGACACCCACTATAGCATTGTGTTAGATGATTCAACGGAGATCTAAAGATATTAACATTAAAAGAAGAAAACGGATTGGCAGTCTATACAGCTGAGAAACAATACAACGAGGAAATATAGTGGGATGAAATAAATAGCATTTTTAAAATTCAATTGAGTCAAGTTAATAGGAATACTACTACACTCCTGACCAGAATAGGTTGTAATCTGCAAGATAACTCACAGTTCTGCCTAGGATAGATTGAACAATACATTTAAATCCAATAAATAATATCAGTAACTGATCATTAAAGAATCAAGCTAGGCAGAAACAAAAATTGACTGCTCACTCAAACTATTGTTATTGCATAGGCGTATTTCCAACTTTCATCCAAGAGAGATGAATTACAAGATCATGGCTCTAGCTTTAGAGCGACCGTGGGGAAGGTTAACCTAGACGATACCAACCTAATCTAACCAGAGTGGGAAGGTCAAGTTTTCATTCCATGGGACCGCTGCCAAATAAAAATCAACCCGCTCAGGATGGAATCAAACCGGCGCCACTTAAGACTCCGGGTTTGTTAAGGTGGCGCCTTAACACACTCGGTCACAACGGTTTCGTAAAACAACTAATAACTGCCAGATAATAAGTACTTTACCAAGAAATAGCGAGCTGTAAGTTCACTGAACCTGAATTAATATTGTACATTACTTTCGATATGAGATACAAACGTTTAAAGAAATTTCAACGTAATAAGTAATTTGTGGATCCAAGAGCTAACCCGACTATTTGTATAATCAGTTCGAAGTGAATTTGTGATTTCTCGACTTTGTACTGAAATTATAGAATTGATAAAAGTTGCCCAGTCAAATAAAAAATATACAACTTAATTAAACTTTTCTTATATTTGATCATTAATTGGAATAGATGAGTGTTCTATCTTCAACGAGGCAGTAGATGGCCTATGGTTTTTCTTCTTGATTGGCTTTCAGAAAGACCGTTGAAATTAATACGGCCCATACTATCGTAACGACAGGCTGCCGTGCGGCAACATAATTCCGATGCGGCGGTCATTAGTCCGAGAGATCGCATTTTATCAGATCTTTCCCGCCACGTGTAGGTTTCTGCTTTTAGAGCTATCATCAGCCATGATTACTCGGGTGTTCATCTCTATAGAATTTAAATGAGAGATGATCCTCGGTACTCATTACACTTCGCATCTGACATTCCATCTAGCAGCCTCTTTTATGACTATCCTCGCCTTGAGGGCATAAGACAAAATTTTAGCGTTGATGAGACGAGTGAAAGTGAAAGTTCATGATACTTTACTGGGCTGTCAGAAGTCTTATGGAGTAACAGCGGTGTAAAGGGAAAAATGATTATTTTAATATGAATTTTAAATTGTTTGTAAGCAAACACACACTGAAAAAGTATAACTCCATTTGAAATAGCATGTTTTTCTGAAGATAGGTATTTCGTAGGATAAGTGCTATTGGACCCTTCTCACAGTGGAGTGGAGAAGAGGGGAGAGTACTGATTTGGAATTTAATTTATTTCTGTAGCATAATTAAGGTTGTCATATAAAAACGAATCTCAGTAAGAATCATAACTTAATTAATAATATTAATTATCGGAATTCTGCTGCATATGCAACTATAAACAACGTATAAAAAAAGTTAATTTTATCAAGAATCAAATAAAATGATAAAAGTTATAAAACAGCAATATCCACACAAATACAAAGCTTTATCATTAATTGTCAAATATGTCTCTAATTACTTACTAATCACAACTCAAATTAAAGATAAGACTTTTAACCTTATATGATTTATTTAACAATATTATTGAATTTACAGTGCTCAAGAGGGCATTCGATGCTTTTGCTCAGAACAGAGGTTACATAGAATGCAATATGGTAGGAACAATCCTGCAGATGTTAGGTCATGAGCTCTCTGATGCACGGCTGAAGGAAATTATAGATGAAGTAGACGCTGATGGTAAGTTAAGATACTTAAAATAGATATAGGTGAGTTAAAATTAAAACACTAACACACAGAAAAACTCATAGATTTAAAAAAAATTCACTTCATGATGTGATTATTAATCTTAATAAACAGTATTTAAAACATGAATAAAACAACTCCAATGTTTGAAGACAATTTTCCTCAATAAAACCATGCTAAACGCCAAATAAACAAGGTTTGATTCAAATTTGTTTAAGCTCTAGTCTTCATTTACTCCTTGAAAACTTACATTTATTTTACAGGTTGTGTAGTTTAATGACATCTAACTAGCATGTCATGGATCAACACTACATTTAACACCAATTAAAAATAAGGTATATGAGGTTAAAAAGCTGTCCTTCTACAGTTCTACATAGTGTCCATTACCACCAATGCCTCTAGCACTAGATCCATCAATACATTACATAATATCTTTGAAGAAAACAATGTAGCAATTTCAGGCTATGTAATATTCGCAAGAATGAAATTTTATATAAAATATTTATTCCACATAGAGATAAATTGATTTATTTTTGATTCAATAAATAAATTTATGGATTGATAAGTGCAAAAGCCACTTATCAATCCATAAATTTATTTATTGAATCAAAAATAAATCAATTTATCTCTATGTGGAATAAATATTTTATATAAAATTTCATTCTTGCGAATATTACATAGCCTGAAATTGCTACATTGTTTTCTTCAAAGATATTATGTAATGTATTGATGGATCTAGTGCTAGAGGCATTGGTGGTAAATTAAAAAAAAAATTAGCTTTAAATTATACATTTTCTCCTTGTTATATTACATAACCTTATTGCAAATCTCAATTTTTTGGAATTTCTTCTTAAATGTATAACATCTTAATTAGTATCTATTTTACTCCTAACCAAATGAAGAGAGTGGAATTATACTTAATGGACAATTCTCTGCAATAATGATAGTGCTACTTGTAAAGTGATAGTCATAAATTAAATAATTTAAAAAATAATATAAATGAAGGAACCTTAAATAATAACAAAATCTTAGCTTTTTTTTTAAATTTAAAATAATCCATTTTATTAGGAAAATTATATCTAATAGACCATCCAAAAAATTTAAGATGATTGTTATGCATGGTTGCTGAAAAATTTATAACCCAATTAATTTCATTATTTATTAATATGCTGGGGGATGGAAAATCTCCTCACCTCGAACTACATAATCAGGCATCTAAAACCAACCAGTTAATACTCGAAAGACCATAAAAGAAATATAGAAATGTTTTCATGATGAATGATAAAAAAACAAACAAACCTAGCTGATTCTAAACAAATAATAAATAATAAACAAGACTAATTATCAACTGATAATTAAAATAATGTGCTGGAATAATGCATGACACGATTTTTCAATAAATTTTTTTGTTTTTTGATCACAATATATACACTGAACTATGACTTAAGCAATACTATGGTTTTCGATTCAATGATAGTATTACTGAAAATATTGGAATACTGTTGTATGTGACACAAAGGACATCAATAATAAAATAAAATAAGTCAGGCATTATCTGGCTTATCCTGCACAATTTAAAATTGTAACATACATTATTCCAGACCTAGAATCAATTAAAGAAAGAGCTATAAGGAGGCTGAAAAATTCAAAATGAAGAATATTAGAAAAAAATCTGATTTGAACACCTTTCTCCTTTCCCCTACCTAATCAAATTCCAAAAAAGAATACTAAAGGAGAATTGTTACAGGTTCTGGGCAACTAGAATTTGAGGAGTTTGTCGCTCTTGCTGCAGGATTCCTAACAGAAGATGATCAAGATGCTGAAGCTATGCAACAAGAACTGAGAGAAGCATTTAGGCTCTATGACAAGGAAGGTAACTTCACAAGTTAAAAAAAAACTCTGTTGTTTAAAATTAAATGATGACAAAACTACAATAAATATGTGTAAATGAATTAAAAATTATCTAAACTCTATGAAAAATAAATTTACAAGTTTTAATAACTGATAACTTAAATTTAGATGTTGTTAAATGTTTTAATTAAATCAATAATCAATATTTTTCTCCAGGTAATGGTTATATAACAACTGCTGTTTTAAGGGAAATTCTTAAAGAACTAGATGATAAAATTACATCACAAGAATTAGACATGATGATTGCTGAAATTGACTCAGATGGTTCCGGCACAGTTGATTTTGATGGTAATAATACAATAATTTAAACAATAATTAATTAAATGATCTATCCACAGCAGGGTTGTAACAAACAAAAATGTTAAAATTTATGCAATAACTAAGACTAAGACTTTTAACCAACCTGATATTCATAAAATTAACTGATTTTGAATCAAATATTCAATATATCTACCATAAATTATAAAGTTGTGATAGTATTAATAAACATGTGGGTGAGGTTGGGATGTATTCCAGTAATTAATAGGTCTAATACTTTAATAACGGTAGTCTTGAAAATGGGAATAGTGCAAAACAGAATTATAAAGAATGGCCGATTCTAAGATTTAGCCTCTTTTCAAATGTTGCTCAATTGAAATAAATTTTTATTTTTCAATCACTGCTCTAATCATAATTAGCAAATGTTTTAAAGATAAGATAAGCCTGGGCCATACATCAACCAATATTTGTTATAAGTGAATGTTTTAAGTATATGATAAGAAAGGCTACCACGGAGGGTGGGATTGGTGGGTTCAGGCTGATTCCCAGATTTTTATTTTGCTTGATCGAAATGATTTTTTTTTTTTCAAACACTGTTCTACTTGCTGATTTTGGAAAATTATTTAAAGAATACAAATTTTAAGAAATACAAGTAGCGAGTAATAATAAAATTTAAAATGGATTAAAAATAAAATCTTTACTTAATTTATTAACTAAGAATAAGTGGGTATAGTACAGTAGTTTCAGCCTGAAATAATATATGATTTTGAAAAGTATAATACAACTATATTAATACACATAAGTAAAAATAGTTACTAATAGTTTTATTTGTTTTAGAATTTATGGAGGTCATGACAGGAGGTGATGATGAGCGGTAATCAAATTACATCACTCTTTTAATGAAAAATCAACAGAAACAACTGAACATCAACCTTTTACAAGCAGTGTAATGTTTCAAGATGTATATAAAAATTGATATAAAAACAATACAAATCATAAAAACCACATATTATTTTTATTAAACTTGTCAATCATATATTTTATATGAAAAATAAAGCAAAATAAGAAATTATAGTTTTTCTAAAAATAATAAATTAATGAAAAAAATATTCCCAACCATGAATTATTTTGTCAAGAAATTTATTGACTCCAATCGAGTTAACTATATTTTAATTAAGATAAATAAGATAGTAAAGAACATTCCATTGGAAATGCATTAACATAAAATTGAGACCACAAAATTAAAATACAATAATAATATTGATTACATCACAGTAGTGATGAGTAAATTTCCACTAGCTTTACAAAAAATACAGTTAAAGGTTCTCTCTTTCAGGAATATCACAACTTTTAAATTAATTTCATGACTGAACACATAAACTTTTTTAAAAAATGATTTGTATTACTAAATTCAAGAATGAGAAAACAAATTAATTTTACACAATCAAGAATGAAAGCCAAGGATAGTCCGGGTGGCGGTCAATAAAAGTATCAAAATAGTAATAGAGAACTATTTATTTTAGGTTTACAATAAATAGTTTTCTTTTACTTTTTTGATACCACCACCCGGACTATCCTCCTACAATCTACTTCATACAGTCAACTATCTTCTTTCAATATGAATATACAAGTTAACACAGAACAGTAATAAAAGTTTATTTTATTTTTGAAAATGTAATATAATGTTTATCTAGCATTTCTATATTTAAAGGCTAATTTTGATTCATTCACTTGATAAGAAATTAAGTACAAAATAAAATAATTCTCCCAAACTTGGTAACAACAATTTAAGCAGTTTATCAAGACCCAAAAATCAGGCAAATAAAAGAAAAACTGTGATGATAACAAAAACTTCTATAATATTAACTCACATTTTGGGTTTAACATTAAATCTATTATAAATTAAAGAAAGGTATTGTACCTTTCTTGGAGAAAACAGGCATTCAAAATATTTTAATTAAAAATAAGCCAAAATGCATTAAAAAAAAATTAACTTTAAATGTATTAGAAAATAAACATAGAAAAACCACAGTAAAAAATATGAGTAATACTTAGTATATATTATATCTATCATTTAATATATTATATCTACAATATTAAATAACTTTAAAAAGTAAGAAAATGTTCTAGACTAAGGTCTCAAGAAAAGGGAAAACAACCAAGTTATAATGGAGAGCAGAAAGGATATCATTCTTCAGCCAAACATAATACTTAGATAACAAAAAAATAACCAAGAAACATCAAATAGACTTGTATGAATTGACAAAAAAAAAAAGAATCAACAAGATATGAAAACCATAAGCAATAAAAATTATAATAAATAACTTGAAAACAGATAATTGTTAGAATGTCAGTTGGACAGACACTATCCAGGAATGGAAAAATGTCCAAAAGAAGTTTCACTGTATGTTTGTCTTTTGGTTTGTATTCTAGCTTCTCTCACTATGCTTTCTACTGCTGGATTAAATGAAGCACACACTAGACAGTCCCCTCTTATCATGCCTTATTTGCATGCAAATTTATTTGACAAGTTTCCTGGCACTCTTGCATGGCAGCTAGGTTATCATAGCAGACCTGACCGATCTTATTAACTTTAGAGAGTTTCCATTCCTGTATAGTTTTTCTCACCACACTGTATCATAAGGTACTTTAGTTCATGAAAAGCGTAAGCATGTAGGAGTTCAATTCCATAATCTTCTCCAGAATCTGCTTTAAAGTAGGTATAGCACCCAGGACCGGACTTCTATGCTTCTAAATGGCCCTGAATAACTTTTTTCCTATTTATTTCAAAACCCTTCGATATTTTTTTAAAACATTTAATAGAACTTTTAGAACAGCTATATCAATAAATCTACCAAAGGATAGATTTATCATTAAATGATCTATGGAAATATAATAGATTTAACTTCTATAATTTTATATTCTATAATTCAATGTTACTTATAATTTTATTCTATTTTTAACTTCTATCTAGCAAAAACTCTCTCAAAAGGATGCCGACAGGTTTTAATCTTAGTATTTCCTGTATTTTATCTCTCTGTAACATATAATACAAAGAAAACACAACCCAGTATCTCAGAACTTCTAATGTCATTACGTTCACTTTTTTACTTATAACGTTTTTTCTAGTATTTCACCTAAGGTAGAGTCATACTTATTGTTATTCAAGAATTTGGTACAAAAAAGGAAGAGATTTCAAGCATTATTTCAAATTTTATTTTTGTATTACACCTCTAGTAAGACTATGAAGTCCTTTCATGAACACTTATCCCAAAGGTAGTTACTTAATATCAGTATGCAGGAAAAGAGTATTGTACACGAACTTACTGTACAATTCAAAATTGAAAAATCACAGGTAAAACAAAAACAAATTATTTGAAAAACGGCTCTTAAACAAAAATATCCTATCTCTTTGAAAAATTCCTGGAACAAAAAAAAATACCAAAGGATTCTAAAAGGTTTTTTCAAGACCAACAAAGGAAAGAAAATTGTCAAACAAAAGAAAGTTCAGGAAATCACCTGCTACTTTGTTTAATGTTTTCTTAATTTCCATGCATTTTTTCTAACATATGTGTATATAAATTAATATTTTTGCAGACTTTTTTTAACAAATTAAGCAATACTACAAATATAATGTTTATATTACATTATACATACCATATTTTATTATATGTATATTGTTCGAGTTTTAAACAATTTAAATTGTTTATTTATAATGTACTTGTTTTCCCTTTCAACTGTTCTTTAGTGGAAATTTCTCCTAAATGGAAAAACTATCATCCCCCTTAGCTGTTCGTTATAGAGAAGTTTCACAGCATATAAAAAGCACAGAAACACCAGCTTATGCTGATAATATATGCATTATTGGAAGATCCTTGAGAGCTAAGAAATAAACTCTTGTCTCGCTACAGACAGCTGCACTTCAAAATGATTGTAGGATAAACAAATATAAAATTACCTATACGTCAAGTAACAAACATCAAACTGGCTAAACCTAGATGGTAGATACAACTCTGAAAAAGTTGAAAGATTCAGGTACCTGAGATCAGTGGTGACTACAGAAATGATGACATGAATCAGAAGATGATAAAAAGCCTTGCTGCTGCAAATGTATCTTTTTATGGTCTCCTGAAGCATACGAAAAACTGTTCACTACCACAATCTAGGTAGCATATATGATAACATATGGGTCTGAAACATGGACGATGATAAAGACCAATGAGAGGAAACCACTAGTTTTTAAAAGAAACTCCAGAAAATATATGACCCAGTCAAGGAAAATAATGAATGGAAAATAAGACATTATCACGAACTGGCCAATCTACAAAAGGAGCTGGATGCGGCAAAGCTTATCCACATAGCAAGCCTCAAATTGGGCACATTGTACAGATAGAGGAGACCTCAATTCCAAAGAAAGCTAAAATGGACAGATAGAGTGAATGCCAATGCTAGAACTCATGGAATCAGGAACAGGCGGGTGACCAACCAGGACAGAAAAGAGTAAAAGCCGATTCTTTATATAGCCAAGATACAGAAATGGATTGCTGTGCTAAGGATGATGATGATACAAGAAAATACAAAAGATGGGGAAATAAATGTTTGAATGAAAAAGAAGCAAAAGGAATGGAACATTCATCAAAAGCAAAATGACTGCTGAATTAGTGTCCCATCTTAAAAGTCCTTGTCTTCCATTCTATGTAAATTAGTAAATCTCTACAAATAGCGAAGGAGCAAATTCCTAAACCTTTTCAGCAATAATTTAATTTTTCAATATTAAGTTTGGAAAATGATACTGTTGATAGAGTCAATGATTGTCCAATAATGTAATACATTATTATCTAATTCTATCATTTCAAAGTACATGTATTCACTTATACAACAGATTCAACCCTTGGTCAACAGCATGACTTCCTGTTAAATCACAAGGTTAGATGGAAAATCACTATCATCTTAATTTATTTAATTCCTTTCCTTTACCAATTAAAATTATAAGTGGGTTACCAAGAAAAACAAAACAAAAGTATTTCAGATAAGAAACAGTATATTTTAGATGAGAAAAAATATGTGCGTGACTCTCATATGTTATAAGTGAAACTTCTTAGGTACTGATATTTCTAGACAGTTTTATTATTACAGGATTAGAAAATGAAATATGATTGAGAGAAATCTTTCTTACTGATCTTACATCATTAATTTTGTAATTAAATAATGTGGGAAGTACAATGTAAACTCTTTCTTTCTT
>NW_027111782.1:328249-373341 GCF_000696795.3 Halyomorpha halys
ATAGAGAGAGAGAGAGAGACACACATCAAGCAATATTGAATTCAATAAAAAATATAAAAAAAAAAATTACGTTATGAAATAGTTTTGAACAAATAAAATTGTATTCTATTAGATTTCTAATATTTATTGTACTATTTAGCTCTACTGGACCCTGCATCTGATAAAGCATTATAAGGTTGTCTTTCATAACGATAATCCTAAAGGAAAGCATCGAGCCTACCTTTACCTCCCTTGCTTCAGGTTATTTGGTAAACATACTCAGGATAACAATCATAGTATGCTTAAAATTGTAGAATTTCAAAGAGACCTTAAGTATGGTCAGATACAACAAATATATGTAAATTTTATTAATATTGCTTTTAATTTTAATATGCCTAATCTAAATTAAAATAAAACAAAAAAACCTAGCAGTAATCATACAACTGAAATACGTACAACAAACCTTTGCATGTTTACATCTATAAAAATTTGAAAAACAAAAATTAATCCATCTAACTATATACCATAAAGAAATAAAATGTAGTTCTTACTTATATGATTTAAATTGTAATTACTTAATGATAAAAATCTGAAATGAGAAACTGAGTCGACTGTAATAGTAATAAAATAAAACTCCAAAACATGGTTTAATATTAAGTCTAAAACTAGAATCAGTAATATATAAGAACACAATCTGAAGATCTATTTGTGTCAAAAATGTAAGAAGATGTAATTTTAAGAATGAAAATAAATAATAGATGGATAGAAACCCAAATATTCATTATCACATAGTTCATTTGACATGTCTCTATGTAAATAATTTAACATCAATCAACAAAGTTTAAAAACAGAGAACAAATTACAAATTCATGGATAACTGGACAAATCATAAAACTGTCACTAACAAAAAAGTTTAACTATCTGAATAATGGGAGGGAACAACACAAAATATTAAAAACAGATGAACAAAACTTATCACAAAAATCACATATACAATAACAAATATGGAATAGTTTAACAAATGATAGCATAAATAATGAAAAACACAAATATAAAGGATTTATGACAACTCAATGATAACAAACATAACACAGCTTCAGACTAAAACTATTTAAACACCACAATTTATTGGTGCCAATAGAAATATTCTATACTTACCAAATGCAATACAGTGTTTACAACTTCTCTGTTTGTCACTTGCCCAACTTCAACCAGTCCGATAAGAACGGCAAACTTTAAGTTATCGTTCATATCCATCCTCACCACATCTTCGGGTTTCTTTATATCACTTGTTATTTCTGACGGCATTGTTCCTGCCATGGTTTTAGCAGTTCGAAATTCGGCAAGACAAAAATCGGTTATCACATAATATGGAATGATATGTAGCCGGGAAAACAAAACTAAGCCCGTCCTCACCTCCCTGGTGCCATGTTGGAAACTGAAGTACTTTTGTTAAGACAACTTCATTATCATCTGATGTTAGAGAAAAATGAACTAAATATACTTTTTCGTCAATATTTATTTTAAATACTATAAATTATAATGTAATAGCTTTATTTTTTATGATAATTAAAACTTAAAAATAGAACTTATTAATTTCGTACATATTGTTTTATATTTATATCTGTTCTTATATTCAACCATAAAATTAACTGTTATCAAATTATGTAAATATAAACGTAATTTATAATATTTCATAAGTTGTAATCAGTATTAATTTGTTTTAATATTAAAAAGATAAGGCTGAGAAAGAGAGGGGGTCGTGTCAATAACTAATTGATAGCTAGACTTGTTTATGTTATTTTCTAGAGATGAAACATGCATCAATTCTCTTTCCTACAATTTCCTTATTTTCTTTTTAACATAAAATACATTTTGGAGGAGTTAGACGTCGAGGCCTACTGGTAATTATTTCCTAATTTTGATTATCTTCACGTTTGAAAATTGTCCAAGACCATTGTATTTATTGAAATTTCTTAAACGTTTATTGCCAACCCCTAGATAATTCGAAAGTATGTTGATGTTGCCTGCCATGAGACATTTTATTTCACAGTGTAAGTGTTTAGTGTTCAGAATGATTGTAACACAATGTAAATTTATTAGAAACAAGTGGGGTGGTTGACTTAAAGTTTAGCCCACTAGTACGCACGTAGCAGGGATTCGTCTCGATACGTCTATAGCAGAGATTCCCAAACTTTTTTCACCACGGCACACTAATTGGGCTAAAAATATTTGGCGATACCCTTGTCGGGCTCAGAACGTTTCGCGGTATCCTTATCAAACTAAAAACATAAAAAAATGCCAGCACAATTATCCTTAGAGTGGTTAAATATGCAGAATAAGAATGAAAAACGGTGTTAAGTAAATGTTGGAATGCATTGTATATTTGCTATTTTAATTTTTTTTCTCTAAAACTTTGAAAATTTGTGGCGTTCACTTGCGTCACCATTGACATACGTTGGGGCTCCCCAATTTGGGGAACCGCTGGTCAATTGGCAGTCAATAAACCGTCTTCTGAGACCGTATATCATTGCTTTGCTTGAATAGCAACATCTGGCAAATCTGACGCAGCTGATAAAAAAAGTTTTTATTTTCGATTGTGTTTAAGCTAGTCCATAGACTGGAGTTAATTTGTTACAGCTATAACAGCTTGAGAAAAGTCTGTAGGACTACCTCAATAAAGAAAGTAACCGCAGTCTAATGTACTGTACAGTATACAGAATACCTCTAATTCCAAATGAATTAAAACACTTTATTTTGCCAGATGCCCCCCTATTCAAGCAATGCAGTGATATTATCTCAGTCTAGCTTCAAAACTAATGCAAATGCGTTGCGTGATTTTTTCGTATGTGTTACTAACTAGAATTAGACTTTTTTTAAAATTAATATCACGAAGCCATGGGTCTAAAACAAATGGACGGTATAGCGTTGGTTTCAGAAGTTTAATTATTGACGTTTTGAGTTGGAAGACAAAGAAGATCGTAAATATTATTCTTTAGTTGACAACAATGAGCCAAAGCCAATACAGGAAGTATGTTAAATTCAATAAAAACCCAACAAAAATGGCTAACAAACTCGGCATGCACCAATATACTATTCTTCGTAACCTGGAGGCCATTGCTAAAACAAACAAGCACATCAAGTTTGGTGTCTTACAAAAAAAATCAATAAAAAAAAAAACAATGTTGTTTTATGCATTTAAGAAAAATTAATAAAAGATTCATTTCTTGATAGTGCAGGAAGGCCAGTTAAATCATACATTAGTGAGTACAAAAGGTTAAGTAACGCTGATTAGTTAATAACTCCGCTGTCACCTGTCCCAAGCTAGGGTTATAAAGCAGGACAGACAGGAGCAAAAACAACTTGTTAAAAAACCTGTGTTGATCTGGTCCAATTGATAGCACCTAGTGAGGGTATCTTTCTAGGGTTACAGAACTGGTAATTGAGGTTGGAGGGTGGAGCATTAAAATTACTTCTGGATGATTTTTCCAAATATAAGACGGACATCGCTGCACTACAGGAAATAAGATGGTTTGGCTCAGGAATCACGAAGAAGAGAGATCATATAATATAGTATAGCTGCCACCAGAATCAGTATTTTTTTGGAGTAGGTTTTGTGGTGAGTTGAAATGTGAGGGAGCATGTCATGGATTTCAAAGCTGTTCACCATCGATTTTGCATGCCGAGAATTAGAGGAAGATTTAGAAATTATTCTATGAATTCTGTTCATGCACTGATAGAGGTGGCAGCTGAAAAGGATAAAGATGACTTCTATCATTAATAAGAAAGGGCACTTGCGGAATTTCACCCTTCATAACGTGAAGATAGTTTTGGGTGACCTTAATGCCCAGATTGGAAGAGAATCCGCTCATTTGCACCCAGAATTTAATGGAATCCACAAGGCTGTTAATTATAAAACCATGTGGGTTACACCACACAATACTAACAC
Organism: Halyomorpha halys; assembly: GCF_000696795.3. Taxonomy (NCBI): domain Eukaryota; kingdom Metazoa; phylum Arthropoda; class Insecta; order Hemiptera; family Pentatomidae; genus Halyomorpha; species Halyomorpha halys. Next base: position 332,178 of record NW_027111782.1, read on the forward strand.
CCAGATTGTTAGTAGGAGACAAAGATCTAGTATCATGGCTGTGAAAACCTTTAGAGGAACTAATTTTGATGGAGATTCCTATCTCATTTCCTCACGTATTCGAGCTATAATGAGTAATGATCAAAAACTAAAGGGGCTCGAATGGAAAGAATAAATCCTCGGAAACTGTGCGAAGCAGAGTACAAAGAAGAATTGACCCAGAGACTAGATAAAGCTTTAGAACCAGGTTCCTCTGAAGATACGGTTAATGAAAAATGAAATCACTGTAAAGACGCCATCAAAATTCCCACAGCATGGGAAGTTCCAGAAATGGAAAATACCAATAGAGGTTTGATCTAGAATACCAAGCAGTAACAAACAGGAAAAATGAGGCGAACAAGAGAATGATAGAAAAGCATGAAACTCACCAAGCAGTCAAGAAATATAAAGACAGGAAGCAAGAAGAGAAATCTGAGCAGGAAAGAAAAAGAATTGGAGAAAAATGAAGAAATTGAAGACCTGAGAAACCAGATGGACATAAGAGCCTTCTACAGAAGAGTAAATACCTAGCACAGGGAATTTTAACCGAAAAACAACGCTTGCCAAGGAGAGGATCGATCTTTGATTAAAAATAAATAAGCCATCCTTGACAGGTGGGTTAGCTACTTTAGAAATGTTCGAGGAGTTTCCGAGGACTCAAATGAGGAAGATGGAACTCCTGTTCTGTGTGAAGGCGTAGAGTTTATCGAACCACCTGACGAAAAGCAAATTAATGAAACGATCGAAAACCAAAAAAAAAATCTGGTGCGGTACGCGCATCACACATTTTTCACTACACACGTTCCCAAATTTTGTGTAGATTGGTAAACTCGTGTTTTCACTATTTTTTGTGATTTTCGAAAAAAATAAAATATTTTTCTGTTCTTTTAAAAATTTGTTAGAATTTCTCGATGTGGGAATAACGATTATAAATTTTGTTTCTGCCAAGAATACAACAGTTTATCAAAAGATAACGAAGCCGAAATACAATCGGACAAGATCGTCTTTGTCTATTCGAATTGGGTATTTCTATTTTTCCTTTTTTCTCCTTTATTTATCCATAAAATTCTTTAATATTTTGAATTTATCTATTGTTTATCATTGCTAACAATGAGAAATATTTATTTTTTTAAATATACGCAATTAAAGGTGTTTCACACCCAGTTTCAGACTTGATGTTAACACATTCGGGTAACCGTCCTCTGTAGGTGTATTTACGATTGAGAGTGATTTTGGCGTTGGCTGTAGAAAAGAGCAACCCCTTATAGAGGGGGCGACCCAACTTCAATTTGAATACAGAATCATAAACCACAAGATGTCCACCGATCTAATCGCTTCTTCATTGGAGTCTGAGACTGCCGAACAGTTCAGTAATCTCGGTACAAGTACTCGGACCATTCCTGAATTTGGTATGTTTTTGTATCAAACTGCCATGCCCATATAGTTCTCAAGTTTGTTGTAAATGAAGCTGGATAACAACGACCGATATCGTCAATCACCGGAACTCTCAACTATCACCAGTAACAGGGTAGTTCACTCATCGAATTTCACCGCCTGCGATACAACCTCCGTGCCATTTGGCCACGGCAAAACCATATTTGGTGAAGTACTGAGAGCCAGATGCCGAACTTATCTGGCTAAGGTTTTCCTCCAGTAAACCTTGCATGAAGGCAGAAGCGCTCGCATTTGAAAATACAGATGATAGTTACCCTATCAATGAGGTTGCACTGGTCAACCCTGCGATCAATGAGAATGAAGGGATTCCTCCTTCGTTTGAAACTATAACTAAACCAAAGATGTCAAAAATGTTTGAATTATTGGAATAACCATTTCCTAGGATTCTGTATATCTTTTATTTATTTTAGACACGTTGGCTGACGTTTATATTGTAATAATAAAACTTAAAATTTGAACTATTTACTTTTTTTCTTCGTATTTTTCTCTATATCTACTTTTTATGATTGTTGGATCTATCTACCATTAATAAGAGAACCATTGATACTATATTTTATTTTATGGGGTTTAATAGAATTTATTAAAAGTTTGTTCTTCATGCCTGTTATGTAGAACAAATAGTTTTATGGATATTTCACAGTACGAGAGAAGATTACTTTTTTTTTTTTTTTGGTAATAATGGCCAATTTGTCAAGAGCTTTGTCTTGGAAGCAATGAGTGTACACAGTTCATTTTATCTAAAATTGTAACAAATTTTATCTACTATAAAAAACAATACGAGCTTGTTTTATCAGTTTTTAAGCTATTACGCCGGTTGCCCAAATATTTAAATCTTTGACTTGGATTTGTTACTATTGATTTAGGTCCTCACAACATGCTAAAAAATCAGCGTTACTTGAATTTTTACATGCATGACCGCTTTTTCATATGTAATTTACTGGACTAAGTGACATGTGATTAGCTATGGATCTTATAAAATAACAGAAATTATTGTAATTAATGGTAAGACTAAGATGAACCAACATGACATTTGTCAAAGCTAAATTCGCTCCTAAAAAAGTTATAGTCACAGTATGGTGGTCCACTGTCGGTATTATCCAACAGTTACAGTTTTCTAAATCTTGACAAGGTTACCACTGCTGACAATTAAGATCAAGAAATTGCTTGGAAAGCTGCAACATCTTTCCCCAGCAATGATTTATTGAAAGGGATCGGTCCTTCACCATGATGATGAACAACCTTCTTTTATTTTATTTTTCCTTACTGGCTTGCCTTACAGGGTATACGTGTTCTATTGCTTCCAATAAATATTTTTCTCATCTTTCATGATTCTTATCCTAGGTCACCATCGACAAGATGTGATTCAGATTGGTGACTGCAACTGTCGCGGTTTGATTTTAGTTTTTTCTTTTTCCCTAGGAAAATGTGGGTTGGACCTACGGTCTATGGCCATTATACGAGGGGAAACAGTATGTAAAAACGTGCCTCTTAGGCAGTGAAATTAACTACGTAGTGTTCAACGGTCTCTGGGACGTTGAAGTTTGGATTTAGGACGACAATATTCTTTCTACGTTAAAGGAGCTTCGTTTGAAAGCCACGTGAGCAGTTGAGAGACCCTGTAGTCCAGGAGGGCCCATCTTACTTCCAACTTTTACTTAACAGTGCAAACATTTTTCTTAATAACAGAACTTTTCAGTCGTAGCCTAACGCTGGTTCCATTTCTTCACTGCGATCTCCTGGAGAGGGACAGATTTACAAAATAGGCCTACTAGGCCCGATACAAAGGACGCATGATTCCTTAAACATGCACACACTTAAATAGTTATTCATAAATTTTTATTTCTGATTCAAAATAATTTTTTAATAGTAATTAGTAGCAAGTATATTTTGCTAACATGTAATTTATGACTAAAAAAAATATTTTAAATTAATTAGTTTATCCTCCTTCCAATTTAAGATCCTGGAGAAGTTGGTGGCAGTTTTCCTTGCAAGCAAGGTTCTACTAATAAACCCCCTTCATCCAAGACAGCACGCATATCTCCAGGGAAAATCTACTGAGATTATCCTGCACTCCTTGGTAGGGAGGATTGAAAAGGTCTTAACACAAAAGGAGTCGGGCCTTAGAACTCTTTTTTGATGTAGAAGGAGCATTCGATAAAACAAGGCCTGAAGGAAGTCTGTAAAGACTTACTAGACATTTCTACCCCGAATGCGATAATCAGCTGGGTCAGTTTGGTTCTTAATAATAGAATAATTGATATTTCGGAAGACGGTACCCAGGCTACAGGCGCAGGGAGTGACTGAATGCCCTCAGGGGAGTTGCATCTCCTCCCTTCCTACTTTCCTTAATATCGCTCCACTTACCGATTAAAGGGGAAGCGGTATTAGCCTGTCTAAGAATGAAAGAAAATAGACTGTGGACAGAGACGTGAGAAGTTACCGGTCATGCGACAATAGCTAAAGTGGTGGAAAGCGAGTTACCAATACTACAGTAACGCTCACCACTACTAGATAAAACACCCACTCTAGAGGGGTTTATTTAGAAAAATAAGGCATAGAACTAAGCTTCCCACAAAGCAAACACTCGACTGTCTTTCAAGCAGAAGTGTTTGCCATCTTGTCGGCAGCTTCAAGCCTTGGAGTCACCTAGGGTCATCTCTATATTGGTAAGAGAGTGTAAACAAGCCTTAGAATCATTAGCGCGCTAAAAGAAGCTTAGATTAATGTGGGTCTTAGGACATAAGGGAATCGCAGGTAATGAGAAAGCTGATCAGCTTGCTAGAAACGGGGCTGAGCACCCACCTATAGGACCAGAACCATTCCTAGGCATTTCTAAAAGGCATAAGAGAAAAGTAGTTCTTGACTGAACATGGAAGATAGCAGGCAAGGAGTGGAGGGATTGTATAGTGCTGAGACAGGCCAAGATTTTAATAACTAAACCCTCTACTTCTAAATCTAAGTGGCTGCTAGGCCTAAACAGAAACGAACTCCGATCGTTAATAGAAGTTCCTACATATCATTGCAGACTTAAAAGACATCTCAAGATATGTGAAGTAGTTCATGATGGAACCTGCTGTTTATACGGACAGGCCCCGGAGACTGCCTTACATTACATAGCAGATAGTGGCAGGTATGCATCACTAAGATAAAGGCTCTGATAAGAATCACAGGAAATGAGGCTTCCTCTATAGATTGGGCGTCCCTTTTAAATTTCATTAGAAAGTCAAGAAGGTTCAATATAGAGGAGTAAGATACATTGGTAAGAGTAAGAGCCATTCCATTGGTTTTTCTTGGGGATGGCAAAAAGCATCAATTGGCCCACTCTCCGGACTTGTTCCCCCATCATTACTAGTATCAGTACCAGAACCAGTAGTGCTCCATCTTTTATGAATATACCAAGCATTCACGAGAGAAGTTCCACATGTTAATTGTATTACTACTTTTTGGTACCATTTAATGGTTTTTCGTAAACAACTGTAATCAACACCTTTGTTTGAAATATTATAGTCAAACAAAGCTTGGGGCTTTCTTTGAGGTAGTTAGCATGCAAACTGTTTTTTTGTCAGTCCATTTCAGAAATTTTACACCGCTACGATTTCCGAAACTCATAATTCCACCTGGGGGTAACGGTGGCAGCGTGGTAACGCGTCTGTCTACCAACCCATAGATTGCAAGTTCGAGTCCCTGGCCCTATCCGGTATTTTTTCAAGTTTATAAATATACAATACTCACTCACAACCTCCACCCGTGCATTTGTGAGGCCCGTCAGCCAATTGGTGGCACTCACAAAAATAGGCGTGGCAGTGGTGGACCCACCCTATAAAAACCGCGTCAAGAAATGCGCGATGTATTTCCTAAGTACATCGCATGGGGCCTTGGACCTCCATGGTCTATCGCGCCAATAAACAAACAACATTAGTCCACCACGTTTTTGTTTTAGTTTTGCCTGTGGTGGTAGAAATTTTTTATTTATTTTTACAGTACCACAAATAAATGTATTTTTCTATAAAATTTCTTGACCCAAAGGGACACTTGTATAATAACTATCTTTAAATAGTGTGTGGCCCTCAAATAATAAGCCTTTTGTAAACTCATTACTAGATCATGAGAATGTTATTTTTAAATGATCGTTTCATTTTTCCTGGCATAAATTCGATACGATAATTGTAACCTTCAGGCAAACTCAATTTGTATACTTTTATGCCTCACTTATGTCGCTGGCTTGGGATGTTTAACGAAAACCTAGATGACCTCTCCATGGAACCATACTTTCGTCGATAACGATATTTTTGTCATGATTATTAGCATTTTGGAATGCCTCTACAATTGCTCCTACAATATTTCTAATTTTGTTTAATTGATCCGATTAGCTCCCGTCTGATAGAACGAAAAGCTTTAAGCGTCGCCGCCAATGGGCGAGGAACATGAATTACTGCGCCGGCGTGAACGTGTTAATAACATTTTAATACATTATTTTATTTCTAAAAGTTTCACTTCTGTCGGCCAGTCCCATGACGCCACAAGTTTTTGTCTTCTTTCATTATCTTCCTACCGGACTGGTCAGCAACTCGATGGAGGTTCCAGATCCCTACGGTGGTTTCAGATGGGTAAACGATGTACGCCTCACAAATGCGTCTTCTTCATTATCCTGAAATAGGTTGTTCTCGGAATATTTCTCTTGAATAAACAGCTTGACTGTTCCGCAGGCTCCAGGAGGAATTTATCACATGATCTTAGTTACAATGAGTGCAGCTCGTTTTGAAGTATAGCTTCGGACGAGCCTTAGTCCTGTATTCGCCACCAAGTACAGCACGGCTCTTGTGATTTCTAGACATCTGATAAGACTACCAGGCCTTGTAGATCTCTCTTTTCATAGCATTTAATTATGCTGTGCACCATGGGACAGAAATAGCTCTCCCCTTCAGATTTTAGAGAGATTCTTTGGGGACATCCCATATTGCCTGTGGGCCCTGGATGCCCTGTAATCAAAATCATCTGTGTAATCATTCCCCGCCACATTCCACCCTTCATCTACAAGTTTTCCCATTAGCGCAAAATGAAAGGAATTCCAATCTTCCCTTTGGGTGACAATGGATGGTGGATAATTCTGGATTAAATGGTGACAGTAGCTAGGGTTCCTAAACTGGTTCAACCAAAATTGAGAACCTATCAGATTCGAATTAGATACAATCGAAAATAACTGCAGGAACGTATCATATTCATAAAGAAGGATCCTTTAGTGATCAATATGTAGTCCATTTACAATTTTACTATTTTTTTTTCTATTGATACTAAATGTGTTTCATAAAAATAGTCAACGCGCCTTTTTAATCCTATTTTTCTTAACCAAAAACTGATACAAATAATATCTCTATTTCTTATCACTTAGGCCGGTCACCTTTAACCTTCATTCACTAACGAAATACAAAGTGTATTTACAAACTGTCGGCTATGGGAAAATTTATTTCTCGTTAATTAATTATTTCATTTACGTGTAAATGATTGTTGTGATAGATTTGACTATTATTTGATGTATGAAGTAGGAAATATATTTTGAAAAAGTAAGCCTACTATTATCTCTTATCTTTCTTTCTTCTGTACTGGATTTATTTTATGATTAAATAACATTTAAAAGCTAGTAGATTTTAAAATGTACTTTTAAAGAAGCCTTTACTGATTTTAGGAAGTTTGAAAAAGTATTCCATCTATAGCAATTTATATTTCAGTTTTTATAATTATTGTATTTTTTTATTGCCCCTCTGTTCTACTAGGAATTAGGATGATACTCTTTTTTTTAGTGAAATTGTAGCTTTTTAAAGTTTGTATTAAAATGTACAATGGGTCTGTTGTGATCTAGTGGTACCTTTATGTATTTCACTTAATAGTTTTATGCATGTTTCTTGAGTAATAATGGCTTTATTTTTGTTTCATTTTACTTATTGTATAGAGCTATTACCATGTTTTATATTAAATATTTACCTTGGAACATTGATTTTTTTAAATTAAAGTTATAAGTGATTAAATAGGTTTTGATGATGCTTCTAAATTATTTCCCTTGATTACATTCAAATTAGATATTATTACTTATCTTCTGGTTTATATTGTTTATTTAAGTCCTTTAGGTTGACATTTTTTTCTAGTTGCCACACCCCAAGTTCTTCCTTTCTCATTGTTCCCCCTTTCTTCTTTGATTATATTTTGTTAAACTTGAATGCAAGACAACTGAAAACTCGTTTAGCTAAGAAAAATATCTACTTTGAGCTTTTGCTGTTCCGTGGCTTGGCACAAGCCAAAATTAGCTGTTTTTGGAAAATCAAAAAGTCTTGTTTGGGCACCAAATTAGGAAATATATCTCTACATTATTACAACAAAAACAAAACCATGGATAAATAAACTCATTTTTCAAGATATGTATTTATTTTACACCATTTATTATTTCATAGTGTAAGTGTATCTCATTTTGAAAAAAAGTCACTTAAGGTTGTGCTGCTGCTTGGTAATGCTACATATTAATGTATAATTTTAATTATCACCTTCTGGGCAAATTGTTGTAAAGTTCACATTAATTACCAAATGTGACTGCTCCCTCTCAGCCAGTTGTGTTGATCAGTGTGGAAAAGATTTACAGTTCTTACTTGTTTAGGCAAAAGGGTAGGACCGCTGCGATTTTTAGAAAGATCTTGGATAGAATTTATGATATTAATGCTGCATGATAATAATAAAAACCATGTCTTGAAGTAATGACTAAAACTGAATCCTACTGTGAAGAATGATTTTAACAAATGTAAAACAACGACAAAAGACGGCAAAGAATTAGATGCTGCCAAATAAGTTAAATTGATGAAAATTGGGTACTTGCATATTAACGCCACCACAGTAAAAATTCTGCTAATGCGACTACTATCTATACCTAAAGTTTTTCCAACAAATTATAGAATTAAAAACTTTATGTAAAATCAAAACACTTTAAAATTCAGAACATTTTATTTTTGTAAAGTAGTCAATCAGATTTTGGTGGAAAATGGGCCGATATGGAATTTAATATAGATTCAAATCTGTTTCTATTTTCTTTGACCTGATGCTGTTGCTGTATGAACTATGATAAATAAAATTTCAAATGATGTCTCGCCATCCCCCTATGTCTCTTGTTCCTCCATTTAGCACTACCCCACATACTCTCAACTGTTTGTGTATTAACTCCAGTATCAGGATCAATAAAATTGTATTTATGATTAACCTTAGCATGTAGGAATCCTTTTATTATTCTATTTGTTTGGTAACCTTTACAACTGTCAGAATAAATTGTGCTACCATCTGCAATGTTTTCAATAATTTTATCAAGAAGAAGGAACATTGATAACAAATGAATATTTTATTTCTCTACATATACTACCAAACACCCACTGTTCGGGTAATACTGGACCACAATTATTTTTACGTTTTGTGAACAAACCTTCATTGATTTCCACAATGCCGTTTGGTCTACCTATGTTCTTGTTTGATTTATTTTCCATATCCAAGATACATCATTCACACATGTAATTATTCCATTCAATAACAGTTTTATCCGACAAATCAAGCTGCTTTTCACAAAATTTAACTGATGTCAGCTCCTCGCACCAGCAGTATATGAATCTTAAAGCTGGAAAAATGGAATTCTGCTCAACTCAAACCAGGTGTCTTTTCTAAGACGACAACAATATGGCTCTTTATTGGCGCATTAAGAAATTTTGCTGCAGTGGCGTTAATACATAAGAACCGAAAAAGGTTCCTGAATGAGAAAGTCACATTACTGATTTTATGAACTTGTGATGCTGATGATCTTGGCTTTGAACTCTGTATTCATTAGCAAAATCATTATAAAAGCAATAGGCTCTGAAACAGTGGATTTAAATCTTGAAAAGAAGAGGAGGGAGTCACCTCTAGTGCTATAAACAAGCCATGAAGTGATACAGAAACATGTAAACAGTCTTGTTTTTATTTACAGCTGGACTATGATGTATTACTGGCTATTAATAATAAATTACATTCATTTTAAAATTATCACAGAATAAATTAAAAGGGGTTCTTAAAAAAAATAAATATCAATTATTTGAAAAAATAACTTTTTTATTCTTTTATCCACAATCACATATTCATTTCATATATTGTATTACTAGTTTTTATTATTAATTATTTGGTAGATTTTTATGAAATATTTGTTGTGAAATAATGTGTTTTTGTTTTCACTGGTTCTTCAATCTTTTATTTTATTTGTGGATTATGTGTTGATTTTGGTTATCTTCGTGAATCACACCGTTCAAATCTATTTATAATCAGGAGTTGATATAGGTTTATCATTCGATGAGAAGTTTCAGAAAGGCAAAGATAGTCATCTCCAAATCAATGTTCCTCTTTATTATCTCAATTCCTCTGATTCCTGGGCTTAAGCTTCAAAACTCTGAATCTTGATACAGCAAACATAGAAATGTGCTGTATCTGTAAGCTGAAGGATTGATACTTAAACAAGAAGATGTCTGTTAAAATAAATAAGCACAAGTAATATGACAACCTTATGAAAATTTCTTATCTTTTTCAGATACCAAAAAGTAAATTTACTGGTAACTTGTCCAGCTAGTGACCTTTTTATCCTTTTACCAAACCCTGCCCTGACAGGTAACTAGTAGTTGCTATCCAGTGTGGAAGTGTCTAGATTTATTTGTCTGGACCACTAAAAGATAAATATTAACTGATCCAGGTGAGAATTGAACCCACACCCTTTTGAAATGGACATTTTATGACCTTCACCCCCAATGTTTTCAACTATCACGGCCTCCAAGGTGTGTTAAGTTCTGAATTTTTTATGATTATGCTACTGCACGGATAAATTAATATGTTTTTATTTGTACCTTATGCTCATGCAGACTCTTTCCTGCATAAAAAAACACTTAATGCACTTTTCCAATCAAGTTAATTAGTCAACAATTTTTAAAGTTAATTTATTAAAACCATAAATTTTCTTAGGTTTAGTTTTCTGCAATTTAGGCATCTCAGAGACTCAGATAAAAAGTATAGGAGCTTTAGCTTGTATTTTTTTGTTAAAAGATGTCTTATAGAGTTGATTTTTTTATGCAACATATATAGTCAATTTAAAATTATAATTAAGATAATAAATAGGTTTCACAAAAGTTCTTCTGTACTTCACTGTTGTGGGTTTTATTCTGGTTTACTCTAAGGTACAGTCTTCTTCACGCTGGTTTGTATTGATGCTTTCTGACCAGGTTATTATTATTGGCACGACAAACCATAGAGGTCTAAGGCCTCGCACGATGTAGGTAGGAAATACATTGTGTGTCTCATGACGTGTACCTGACCAGGTAATCCTTCTAAAGAGAATTGAACCCACACCATTTTGAAATGGACATTCTATGACCTTCTTCTGACTAAAATGATATTGATAGGTTTCATCTAATATTTTCTCAAACTGCTCAGAGGTATCATATTTCTTAGGTTCTAGCTTTCTTTTATATTTATTTGTTCGAAGCTATAATTTGAAACCATATATGAGTGTAAGTAATAAATTGTAAGAACTTTAATTTTTGTTTTGTTAGATATCCTTAATTTTACTGAACCTTCCAATTAGATATTTAATTAATTATGTTATGTTTTGAAAGTATGTGAATAATTTGGTTGAAATTATTTTAATTTAGGACTTTATGAACTTCTAAGATACACTTAAGATTTAAAGTTTTTAAATAATTTTCAGGATTCCTACAGGATGGCTACTGACAAAGTTACACTTACTGATGCTCTTTCAAATGTGGATGTTCTTGATGAACTTACATTACCTGATGAACAGCCTTGTATTGAAGCACAGCCATGTTCAATTGTATATCAAGCCAACTTTGACACAAATTTTGAAGATCGTAATGGTTTTGTTACTGGTATAGCTAAATATATTGAGGAAGCAACTGTCCATGCTAGTTTGGTAAGCTCTTTATAAATAAGTTTTTTAATCTTGTGTTATTTTTAATGTTTAGCCTGCTGGACCAAAATACATATCAGTTCCTATGTTATTATCCAGTATGCCCCTGTATACATGCTCATCAAAAACTATAGATAATTTTTATAATCTTTAGTGATTTCTATGCAGTGTAGAAAAATAAATTGAAAATAAAATAAATAAATAAATTGAAAAAAATAAAATAAAATTGAGGTGTAGATAGTTGACTGTAGATTACTGATTGGAGAAGATGGTCGGGGGTGCGGTCAGCGAAGAAACAACATATATAAACAAAAAAAAATTTGTTTCAGAATTCAATTCCCCATAAGAAACTGTCATCATAATTGAAGTATCACCATCATGGCAGCCATTTTAGTATTCTTGGCTGGTCAAGAAAACTCAAATTATGATCACAGATTCTTACAAGTGATTGAATTCTACAACAATTTTAGGTTATAGATAATTTGTACCATTTACACGTAAATTGTCAATGGTTTTTGGTGATATATGCTTTCAAGATGCGTTGGATTAAAATATGCTATATATATATATATATATATATTCATTTCAAAATTATTTTTATTATCAATACAAAAAATAAACAAATTTAATTTATCCCTTTTAATAATTTTAATAATTTAGAATTTTAAAGTTAGATATGCTGCAGAAGAACCAGACAAGGTTTGAAAATTAAATATAATCTCAAAAGATAGACCTCTTGGGTAATCAAATAAAAAAATGTAGAGGTTAGGGGGAGATTGAAATTTATACATGGGGACATCTTGTATAATAACATTGAAACTAATACGTATTTTGAAGCAGCTGGCCGAACATTAAAAATATTCTCAAAATTCTATATGGATAATTACTCATATTGTTATATAATACCTTCAATTTGTTTTGCAAGACTCCATATTTCTTCTTGGAAACATGTCCTAGTCTAACCATTAAATAAAATTTCAAATCTTTTCTCACTACTTTAATCCTCTCTTACCTATCACAACCTTTGAAATGCCTTGTTTAAAAACAACTTTCAAACTTTTGAAGAACATTCCCTCTCTCTAATCAACCTAGCTATTACAATTCACAAAAAACTTCAAGAGGACTTGAATTTCATTACCACTAGGCACTAGTAAATAATCAGAAGTTGAATGATAGACAAAGGCAATAGTAATAGGTTTGAACCACTTCCTTAAAACTACTTAAAAAATAAAAAAATAAACAGAAACTTATTTATTTGTGCTGACATTTCTACTTGAATTTCAGACCTTCATCAGGGCTTAACAAACAAAAAAAGAAACTACAACCATCACTTAGAGAAATATAAAAATAAAGGAAAATAATAAGCAAACAAATTCCTTTAATAGGAAGTATGGATAACAATGAATTAATTAGAAAGTACTTTGTTAATAACGTAACTACTTATATATCTTATTATGTTAATTCCATTACTCATCATTTGCATTTTCTTCTGCACCTTTCTTCATGTTTATTTCTTTATTTCTTCAACATTTTCTGTTTTTTTTTTTTTAATTTTTCATAATTTATTTTGTATAATTCGTACTTCTATAATATTATATATCATCTTCTATTGTTGTCAATCTACTACTATCTACTTCTATTGTTATTAATCAACTACTTTCTATTTAATTCATTATTATTTATATTTCCAAATTTGTTAGTTATTTTCCTTTATTTTTAGGTTTTTCTGAGTGATGGCTATTATCTCTTTTTTTTTTTTAGCCCTGATGAAGGCCTGAAATTGTGGTTGAAACATTGGTACAATTAAATAAGCTTTTGTTTATTCGTATTTTTTTGCTGACCACACCCCTACCATCTTCTCCTCATATGTATCTTCTTTTTCTTCTTTTATTGGCATAACAGACCGTGAAGGTCCAAGGCCTCGCGCGATTTCCTACAGAAATACATTGCATGTTTCTTGACGAAGTTTTCATAGGGTGGGTTTCTCACTCCCATGCCTATTTTTGTGAGTGCCACTCATTGGCCTTACAAATGCCTGGGTTGAGGCTGTTAGTGAGTATTGTGTAATTATATGCTTGAAAAAATACCGGGTGGGGTGTGGTTCGAACTCACAACCTTTGGGATGGTAGTCAGGCACGTTACCACGCTGCTACCGTAACCCCCGGGGATTTGTGTGGCCCGTTAGCCAATGGGTGACACTCATCTGTGATCAACTATCAACACCTCATTCTGTTCATTAATAATGGTCCCATAAAATTCTATACTAACTACTTTTGTGTCATATATGGGGGTGTTTCAAAACTCACGAAGCTAATATTTTTAATAAATTGCTTTATACAATTCATTGTCAGGATCTCAAGGACTTTAGCAGGAATACAGCTATGACTCTGATATCCATTGACAGTACAAAGACCTTCGATTCTGTCTCTCATGGTATCTTATGCCGATTACGAATGTCTGGAGCAGCTCTATTCGGTCATCGCCTCATTCCTCAAGAACAGAATACTGCGGATGTAATAGGCAACGACTACAAAACTGCTAGAATAGCCGCCTAGGTGGATGATATCGCCATCTACAGCAGCAGCGTTAACCCCACGCATGCACTAAAACAAGCGGGAATAGTCTGTGAAGAGATCATACAATGGCTGAATTATCTCAATATCTCTGTAAACCCAGCAAAAAGAGACTGCCTCGTGTTTTGAAAAAAAGAAAGTAAAACTTCTGAAAAAGCTCCAAGTGGCAAACACTATAATATCCCCATCCAATGCCATAATCTATTTGGGTATATAACTGGATCGACATCCAAAGTTTTGTACCCATCTATATCAAAAACCAAGAATAGTCAGAAGGAAATCCTACCGCCTACACCATCTCCTAACATCATCGGCCCTTTCCCTCCAGTTAAAACTTCAAATCTACAAGAGCATACTCCGTCCAGTGCTCATATACCGTACTCCCTTGTTCATCCACCTCAATGATGGTACACAGCGCCACCTTCAAAATTTCCAAAAATTCCATACTGCGGAAGATTGTACGGACTACAGTATGGAAGAAGGAGAAACCGCCGACTCTTAATAAATTATTGGATGTCCCAACAGTCCGAGACTTCATCAGGAGGAGGCATATTTAATTCCTGGATACGTTGAAATATCAGCCCAACCCTCTATTCCCGACATTGCAACCAGTGCCCCCACCAGTGCGGTGGCAACTGGGAGCATTATAGTCACTTGAACAATCTGTAAATAGTCGTAGATTTAGACCTAGTTTTTAAGATCATTAACTCCTACTAGTGGTATGCCCCAATACCATTAAATATCACACAGATTAACTCACAACTGTCAAATAAAATCAATACTCATTCACTACATTCATGTTTTAAAATGTAATGTTTCAGATAAAAACGAAACTACACTACACAGACTGTTAAACACAAAACTTTATTTCGAATAGGGGCTTTGAAAAAAAAAAACTTCCATTCCTACTTTTATCTGTATCTCCAGTACCCCCTGCCTCTTCTTGAATCTTGCCTATTCAATCATTTCCTATCTATCCAGTTCTAAAACAGCATTGATATTCCTTATTTGCAATCAAAATTTATAAATATATTTGTGTTGTCTCATTATTCATTCTTTTTAATTATTCTTACTTTCTTTTGAAATTACTTTCTTACTTTATTAATATTAGAAGTTTATTTATTTCTGTTCAAAGCCTTAAAAGTTACTCATAATTCATGATTTATAATCATTTTATTTATTTTGTTAATTCTTTTATTTTATTTTAATGAAAGCTCTGAATCTTATTTAGTACTGCAGCTGCTACTGCTACAACTACTATTCCTGTACTGTTATTTTGAAGGGATGTGTCCCAAAATAAAATAAATATTTACATAGTTTTATTATAATTATTATTATTATTAAAATGGATCTCAACTTTTAAGTAAAGTTTATTACTTTACAATGCTGGCCAAATCTATAGTTCTCTAAAAGATCTATACTAGGTCTAAAGGAGTTTGGAGTATAGATCTCTCAGGAATTTATTTAAATTATGAACATTATTTCTAATTTTTTTATTTTGTTTAACAATTTTAGAATGAACTTTTGGAAGAGGGCCAAGAACATGCTGTTATGTTGTATACTTGGCGATGTTGTTCCCGGGCTATACCACAACCCAAATCAAATGAACAACCTAATCGTGTTGAAATTTATGAAAAGACTGTCGAAGTTTTAGCCCCTGAAGTCAATAAACTCCTAAATTTTATGTATTTCCAGGTAAATGAATCATATCTTATATTTTGCTATTTTTTATAAAGAAATGTTTGTATTATTTTACATTTTAATTATTTATATTACTTTATTGTATTATCTATGGTTAAATTACTAATCAAGTTCCCTTGTTAATTTTTTCAGCGTAAAGCTATAGAGAGGTTTTCTGCTGAGGTTAAACGATTATGCCATACAGAGAAAAGAAAAGATTTTGTGTCAGAGGCATACCTTTTGACTTTAGGAAAGTTCATCAATATGTTTGCTGTTCTTGATGAATTAAAAAATATGAAATCCAGTGTAAAAAATGATTATTCTACATACCGAAGAGCTGCTCAATTCTTGAAGGTTTTAGCTGATTCTCATACATTACAAGAGTCCCAAAATCTGTCTATGTTTCTTGCTACACAAAATAAAATTCGTGACACTGTTAAGGAAAATCTGGAAAAAATTGTTGGGTATGAAGATCTTCTTTCTGATGTTGTAAATTTAGCAGTTCATATGTTTGATACAAGAATGTATTTAACTCCCAATGAAAAGCATATGCTTGTAAAGGTACTATGTGTAATGTAAATATTTTTTTAGTTATCTATTTCAGCCTTGTTTTTTAACTTAAGTTTTTATTTTACTCAGGTAATGGGCTTTGGTCTTTTTCTAATGGATAATGAAGCATGCAATATCAATAAACTTGACCAAAAAAAGAAATTGAATTTAGGGAAAATAGATAGGATATTTAAGAACCTTGAGGTTGTTCCTCTTTTTGGTGATATGCAAATAGCACCCTTTAATTATATTAAACGAAGTGCTCATTTTGATGCCAGCAAATGGCCCCTTTCAAGTTCTCCTGCTATCAGTCCTCAAGCAGAATTGATGATACATTTGCCTCAAATTAGAGAGGATCATGGAAAATATATAAGTGAACTTGCGAGATATAGTAATGAGGTATGTAGTTTGTATTTTAAATTAAATTTTGATATGTGATAATTTTCTGGTTGTACTTCCTTTTTTTTATTGGATTAATGCTCCATGGTATAATCAAACTACCACTACACCATGGTCTACTCAAACTATTATTACTTTTAAGTTACTGTTTAGTTTGAGGCCAACCATGGCCTCAAATTGGTTAAGAGCTTTGAGGAAAGGTTTCCAAAATGCTGTTTCGGAATAATTTGTTTTTGATTCCTACAATGGCCTGGGTTGGTCAACATATTTACTTTGTGGTGGTCTTGCTAAATGAATCCTCAATTTCCACTCTGGTTAGTACAGTGTGATAAACTCCATGTAGCCCCAACCCAAAGAACCAAAAGGCCCACTAGTTGGACTAGTTTCTACTACCAATTTCAGTACAAGTACTGCTTAATTTTAGTCTATTCACATTTATATAATATCTATTTAATTTGGCACTACTATTCGAGTGATTTGGCCTCTCCAAATAGGAACCGCCAGGCATCCTTGTGCTGTTATTATCCAATTTTTCATTATAAACTCGTGTCTCTCAATTGCTACTTTGGTCTTCTGTATGTCGCCTGCCAAATAGGATCTCATTCAGAAACTTATTGGGACCTCTGTAATCCTGGCTACATTGCTTGCCAACCTGACTCCATGCTTTTATGAATTTTACATTAGGCTCGTTAAACCTAGCATAGAAATCTTGATTTTTCCTGTATCACCATTCCCCATTTACAAGTACTGGGGCATAAATTCTTCTTAATATCTTGTGTTCCAGTATCAAGAAGCTCTACCACCTAAGTTGTTGTCCAGGTCTCAGATCCGTTGTTCTAAGCTGGCTGCAGCCTCAATTTTCGAAAAGGATTGGACAACCACATGCAGAGAGCATCCAATTATAGTGACATCTACAAATGTGACATGATGTTCACATTAATTTCATTGTTGTATTTTATTATTTTCATATTGCTCTAATTCTGGTTTGGGAGACATATCCAACTGGTGAACCAGTTGCCAGCCAATGCAAACCAGTTTTTGCTAATGCCATAGAAGTAACCTAAAGTTTTTCTCACCCTTTAGATCAGTCTTGAAATAAAATATCAATAATCATTTAGCTGAACTGACAAACAAGTATGTAGCTTACCCCACTGGAAATACAGAACTCTGAGTTCCTTACTTGGCATTTTGAAACCCTTGCCTGAATGAACTTGGCCATCACAGATCACTTCTGTTATCTGAATACTCTGCACAAATCATAGTACATTATTAGTAACCATATTCAGTACTACCAATTATATAATATTTATGTAATACATGATTACTGATATTTTTTTTATCTGGTTTATGATTTAATTGGTTGAGATATTTGCTCTTATTAGTTATGTTATTTGTAATAGGTGGCATTTCCAATACTAAGAAGAAGCATATCTTGGTTGAAAATAACATGCAATCAGATTTTTATTTAACTTTAGCTGAAATATAATGTCATTTTTGTTTTATTTATAATGAAGTGTCTGTCTTTTTTTTTTTAACACCTTCAGTACAAAAAAAAAGGAGTACTACTTAAAATTGTGGAGTGCTATATAAAAACAATTGGTCTAGCTGTAGTTGATTATGTTTGATTGAATATAATGCTGTTTTCTAAACAGTTTAGTATGATATGACATTTAGTAACTGTTTGATTACAATGTATATACTCGTGTATTTGAAAAGATACATTGTCTTTTTGGAGAGAAAATATTTTAGTGATTACAAATCGTACAATGCTCTAATGTCAGTTTTGGAAGACTGAGCAAAAAAACCTAAAACAACAAAACTAAATATAATTTTATCCATCCATTATTGTTACTTTTCTATTTATCTTTTTTTATCTATACTAGTTGAATTAAAAAAAATTAAATGTTGTCAATCATGAGATAATATTTAATGATATAATTAAAGGAATGTTTTAAACAGAATTTTTGTTGCTGTATTATCTAATCATTATTGCATTTTTATAGAAGGTATTCTGTAAAAAACATATATCTTTATATCTGATATGAACAATTATTATCTAATTATACTTTTCTCCAAGTATTTCTTTTTTACATCTGAATTTCATTTTAAATCTATTTTTTTAATTAGGTTACTACTACTTACAAAGAATCACGAACAGATGCAGAAAATAAAGAAACTGCTGATTTAGCTTTGAGAGGCTTACAGTTACTCTCTGAATGGACTAGTGTTGTCACAGAATTATATTCTTGGAAATTATTACACCCTACTGATCATCATCAAAATAAAGAATGCCCACCTGAGGCTGAAGAATATGAAAGAGTAAGATTTATTGTACTGTTACAGCTGCATTTATATTTATTATCCAGATCTATACTGGGTGTTTCAGGAGGAAATGCTAGTATTAAAGGGAGGGGAGGATAGTCCAGTGTCACCAACCTCACCTTTCTATCTCTATGCACTTCTGACATATAAGGTCACATTTTGGATTTTTATGTGTGAAAAAAATACATTTTTTTTGTAAACTCTTTAAAAAATTGCATCTCAACAATCAATTGAGATAGGGAGGAGAGGTTGGTTGAGCTGAACTACATTTTGGTAAACTAATCCCCCTTAATTAATGACATATAATCCTGAAACTCTAAGTATACATAAGCGATTGATTAATGCAATTTATTTATTAATGGTCTGAATTTTTTTTCTCATTTCAATTAATTATAATGTGGTTTGTATTCAATGATTATAAATTTATGTTAGGCTACACGTTACAATTACACAGCTGAAGAGAAATTTGCTCTCATTGAAGTTATTGCTATGGTCAAAGGGTTACAAGTTTTAATGGCTCGTATGGAAACTGTATTCACTGATGCAATTAGACGAAACATATATGCTGAGCTTCAGGATTTCGTCCAAATTGGTTTGAGGGAGCCTCTTAGAAAAGCTATTAAAAACAAAAGAGAACTAATAAGAAGGTATGTTCTTATTTTGTTTTTTACTTCTATATAATAAAAAATTTTGATAATTTTATTCCTGGCAAATTTTTCCATTGCTTCTTGATAATGATAAAATGATTATATAATTATTTTCATTAATTCAGAAATCTCAGTTGATTTTTTGTAGAAATTAATAAAAATATTTGAAAACAAAAACAACCTCTTTTTTAGTATTGTTCTTAAGAATGTCTTTTGTTATCCATTGTTGTTCATTAATTTACAGTTGTTATTTTTGTAAAGACTGAAATATTGATTGAAAAGCCCAGATTGTAGTAAAGCTTTTAAAAAATATCTATTTTTATCTATTATATCACTTCAAATAAGTTTTTTTCCTAATTCTGTTTGGTATTTAATTAATGTAATGTTTTTTTGTTCTAATATTGTTTCTGATCCTGAAATGAAAATCAACAATGAGTAAATATTAACAGAAGACTATGTATTTTAAAAAGTATTACTGTAAGTCTTCAAAAATATTCATTATAACTCTTACAATAAACTTTAAATTAATTCTTACTACTCTTAAGATAAAAATCTTGTTAATCATAGCTTTATATTATTATAAAATTTTACAATAAGCAAATTTAGTTCTGATGAGAGGAAAAGTAGATGAACTAAATTATTAAGTAATGTTTTGGAAGGCTATTACTACATATTATTGCAGTAGGAAAATTTTAAGTTTAGAAATACTCCTTTATGTAATAGAATGACTATATCGTTCTTGTATTTGCATTATCATTACATTATTCAACATTTTCCGTATTGTAAATTTAATGTTTCAATCACTGTTAACATTTACATATTTAATGGTTTTAAAAACTTCTTACAATGATTTCAGTTTTGAGAAAAAACTTCTGGTAGTTAATTTTTTTTTTTTAATATATTTATTTTACAACTTTTAAAATTTACATTAGAAATTTACAACTGTACATTATAATACAATTACATTATAGTACGTTCAGTAAATTTGATCTCAGTTATAATGGAGTGATGCAGACATGTAGAGAACTACCCATTGGTAGCACTCTAATGACGTTTTTACACAAGCATGTCTCGTGGCCATCTTCTTTTTTGGCGCCTCGGAGGATTGTCAGGAATGGAAGAGGATGCAAGGTTAGAAACTAGTGGGTTTGGGTGGTTAGGGAGTTTATAATGGAAGGAAAGATATCTGGTTTGGGTGAGATCGGTTACATAGAGAACATTAAGGTCTTTATGTATGATTTTATTTGTGATAAAGTAAGGATAATTGAGGATTTTATGAAGGATTTTGGATTGTAAGGATTGAATACAAGAGGAATTTGAAGGTTTAGTGGAGCCCCAAAGCTCAACTCTTTATGTTCAGATTGGCTTTATTACATACGTGGTGAGGATAGTGTTAGGATTGGTTAGGATGTCAGCTGTATAGACATTGTAGAGGATGGGACCGAGGATACTACGAGGGGGGTTTGAAAAGTTCTCGGAATGTACTAGAAAGAAGTCTCGGTGGAACTGCTTTTATTTTTCAACATAGTCTCCCTGTAGACTATTGCATTTGTTCCAGTGATGTTCCAATGCCTTGATCCCACCTCGAAAATGAGATTCCTCCAGCCCTGCAAAATACCTCTCCAATTCAGCTGTCCAGTTCTTCCGTTGTCGGAAATCTCCGTCCACCTAGGAAAATTTTCAGCTTGGGAAGAGATGAAAGTCTGATGGTACCAAATCAGGTGAATAAGGTGGATGAGGCAACAATTCGTACCTCAGTTCATAAAGTTTTGTCATGGGAATAGCACTTATGTGCGGGCGAGCGTTGTTCTGATGAAAGATAACTTTTTCCTTGCCAAAGCAGGCCTTTTTTCGCGTATATTTCCTGTAGTTGGTCTAGGAGGTTTAGGTAGTATTGCTCCGTAATTGTTTGGCCAGTAGGAAGATAATCTATTAGCAGAATGCCTTTGCTTTCATTGATGGTGGTGACTCAGCATGTTTCCTCTGCTTTGACTGCTGTTTTGTTTCTGGGATATAGTAGTAGGCCAAGTTTCATCTGTAGTCAAAAACCGGCAAAAAAAATCTTGTTGGTTGCGCTGGGATTTTGTTCAGACATTTCCAATTTGATGCGTTTATGGTCCATTGTCAAGTGCCACGGCACACATCTTGCAGATAATTTTTTCATTGCCAATTCTTCGGTTAAAATGTGAAAACTCGTTCAAATGACATGTCTACAGCTTCAGCAATCTCATGAACTTTCAGTCGACAATCCTCCATGACCTTTTTCATAAAAGTGCATCACTTTTGCGATAAATTCTGGGGTTGTAGCACTTTTTGGCCCTCCACTACTCAAGCTCTAACTAAGCTCTCCCGACCAAATTCAAACTCGCTGGTCCATTTGGCAACAGTTGAATATGAAGGAGCCGAGTCCCCCAGTGTGTTCTGAAAGTTGGCATGAATTTCCTTTGTTTTAATACCTTTCTTTACAAAGTATTTAATCACTGCTTTTTCCATTGTCACAAATCACTACGCACAAAACAACAACAAAGAGTCGTCAATACCACTCACACATATGTTCAATCACAAAGGATGAATGATTATTGCATGGGAACCTTGTTGCTCTAGTACTGACATCTAGTGGTGATTTCGAGAACTTATCGAACCACCTTCGTATCTTATAGAACACCAGCGGACTGAGAATAGAGGGATGAATAGGAACCATTGTGGTTCACTTGGAATAATCTATTAATGAGAGAGGAACGAATGATGAGAAAGTATGTAGGAGGTAGGAATTTATGGAGTTTGTAAAGCAGTCTCGATCAAAAGCCTGTTCTATATCGAAAAAGACATTCTGCGCTCCAATGAAGATGAGATAACGTCCATCACACATGTCATCGTTATCTGCTGGATAGTGGAGTGGGATGTTCAGAATCCTAATTGGTGATCAGGGATTTATGATTGGAATCTAGGATGGGGTATAGGCGTTTTAAAATGAGTTTTTCGAGGATTTTGCCCATGATCGGTAATAGAGAGATAAGGCGATAAGATGATGGGTATTCTGGTGGCTTTTGGGGTTTAGGAATCTTTTTAACTATAGATAATTTCCATGAGTCAGGTAAATATGTGGAATGGACTACGGCATTTTATATGTAGGTGAGGAACAGGATAGCTTTCTGAGGAAGAAGTTTTAGGATGTGGGATGTTATTAGGCTGTATCCAGAAGCTTTGCGGGTAGGTAATCTTTGAATTATACTAGATATTTCAGAAGGATGAAATGCTTTAGGTGGGAGGGTCATTTGGAGCGGAATGTTTAGTTCTGCTTCAATACATTCAAGGTGAATTGGGTTAAGGATATCAGGATGTGGAATAAAGGTTTTAGAGAGGTGTTATCCGAATGTTTGTGATTTTTCTTCATCAGTTCTGGTCCAGGTTTGGGATTCGTTGAGAAGTGGGTGGTTAAAATCTTTGAAATTCAGTGGTTTTTAGTGGTCATCCATAATGATTTGTCAGCAGTTTTTTAGTGGTCCTCCATAATGATTTGTCAGCAGTTGTAAGATTTTCAAAAGTTAATTAACTTTTTGAATTTTGCATTTTCTTATTTGTACTTTTAGTTTGTTAGTCAATTTTGTGTAGTATATTTTATCAGTTGGATATCTGGTCCTATGCCACTTTGATCTCGCCCTGCGTTTTTTCCTTATAAAAATAATATAAATAAGATACAAATATGCTGTGGTAGGTTATTTTTTATATTTTTATTAATTCTAATAGTCAAAGTGTTTGTCAGCTATACTTGTTCTTATTGGTGAGTTTTTCAATAGCTTCGTCAATGTCTTGTTCTGTCTTCAGTCGAATGTTTAAGTCTAGTTTAGTTTCTAGGTCACATTTAAAGTTGTTCCAGTCGAGTCTTCCTGTAATCAATGAAGAAGTGGAGAGCTTAGGTATGGGGCTTGAATGTAAAAAAGCAGAACTGGACTATGATCTGATGAAAGGTCATCCAGGGATTCAACAATGGCTTGGGAGGTGATAAATATGTCAAGGATATCAGGGCGCTTTTTGAAGGATGCAGGCCAATAAGTAGGATTTTTGAGCGAGAGAATAGAATAGGTATTAGAAGTGGAAACACGGGATAGGATATTACCATGAGAGTTGGATGTTAGGCATCCTCATTGTTGGTGCTTAGCATTGTAGTCTCCTTCAGCAATGAAATGTGGTCTGAGGGTTGGAATAAGGAATCAAGGAAGTTATAAGAAAGTTTATTACCAGGAGGACAGTATACAGCTGAAAAGGTAACATGGTAAGGGTGAGTTGAAATGTTAACTGAGGTTGATTGGATAACATGGATTGGAAGGGATAAGGATTTGTAGATAAGGATGCAAGAACCAGCATGGGAAGTGTTTGTCTGGGTGGTCTGATCTATAAGTGATCTAGTCCCGTAAGTAAAAGGGTGTCCTTTGTGTGAGATAAGTCTCAGTCAGTAGGGCTATGTCAATATGTTTATCATGTAGGAATAAGTCAAGTTCATCACAGTGGTTTTATAGGCCATTACCATTCCATAACATGACAGATAGGGGCTTTGTGCTCATCGTGGGAAATTAAGCGGGATTTTGGATAGGATTCTTGTTAGAAGGATGAGGGGTTTGATGGTCTCTTGAAGATCTTTCAGGAATAATGTAAGGATAGAAGTTATATCTATTGGATTTTGGTAATGAGGAAGTGGATCAGGAACTATGGTGATGGCTAGTTTGTGTGACTAGGAGTGCTGAGTGGGGGCTGGGCCAGTCGTGATGTATGCAGAGCTGGGGTATGAGGATCTGTTTCAGTTTTCAATGGTAGTTGGGACGGGGAGTTTGTTGGAGCAGCTGGACAAGATTGAACTGGGAGTGAATGAGGTGGTGGTAATTTTATCCGTAAGGGTAGATAAGTGGGATGGTTATGGCAATAGAATAGGCTTTAGTTTGCCCTAAATTTTGATATCTAGTTCACTGGACAATTATAAGTTTTTGTCTGGGTTCCTCAAATTTAACGGTTGAATAAACCAGCCTTGTAACTTGAAATATTTCAGTATTATTTCGGGCTGGCTCTATATCAACAAAGAATAATGGTAGTGGGTATTTTTCAGTTGTGAAGAATGCACAATATATTTCTTACATTGTGGTCAACTTCTTTAGGCCTGATTTGATAGCGTTTATTTGAGTAGTTGAATGAAGATCCTTAAAACCACTCTGTATACCTTCTCTTATTTTAATTGGTAGTAGTGAAAGTCATAATTTTTTTGGTTCAAATAATTGACAAGATTTTTATAATGCTCCTTAGTGGTAGTGTTGATTTTTATATCTTTAACTCATGAGAAACATCTGAAGTTTCGAACCTGTTCCATCAAGTTAGCAATTTCTTGACCGGATTGGATTTTTTACTGTATTTGAATTATTGCTGGCTGAGGTGTTAGGTGTAGGTGTATTTATTTCTGGTTTCATGGCTGCAGTGGTTTTACTGTTAGTTTCAGGAGGTTGTTCATCTGGCTTTTTTGATTTAGCCGATTTTTTTTTTTTTGTTAGGTGAATTTCCCGCCGACCCAGGGGCAGCTTTTCTGTGCCACTTTGGAAGAATATGTCTCTTTAAATACTGTGAACCTGTTTCACTTATTTCTGAAATAGGTGTCTCTTCCTCGGAGTCTTCACATGACATATTCTTGTCCGAGTTCATATTAACAAAGAAAATCATTTTATCAAATTACAAAAAAAAAAAAATGCGAAAATTAACAAATTATTTTTAAGAAAATAAACTATGTACAAAACTATATAAAATTGTTAGATAAAACATTAAACTGAAAATAGCAAATTAAAAGTCTCTGAAGTATATATGTAAAAAAAAAAAAAAATCTTAATATAAGACCCCTAGGGGAATTATCTATCTCTAGAGCTATCACAAGCAAATGAATATCAATTGTTATTTGTTATTATAGCGATGTGAACAGTGAACTGCACTTGCGGCCATGACACATGAGACTAGTTAATTATTAAATATGTAACTCTATATTAGTAAAATATTTTTATTAATTTTTATCATTATATTGATTAAGCCAGTGCTTTTAATTAATGTAAGTGAGGTCATACTTGTTTTTTATGATGTAATGAAGTTTTTTTTTATTATAAACAAATTTATTGTGGTTTTTTAGTGGTATTCATTTTCAATATCGATCCAAATGATTGAAGAAAAAACCTTTAGGATGATAAAACTCTATCAAATAAAATTCTTTTAAAAAACAATAACATTAATTAATATGAAATAAATAAAATAATTTATTTTTATTTTTTTTAGTATTATAGTTTCAGTCAGAGAAACCTGTGCAGATTGGCAAAGAGGTGTAGAACCACAAGCAGATCCAGCTCTTAAGGGTAAAAAGGATACTGATACTGGATTTGGTATTCCGAAGGTTCCTCGAAGAAATGTTGGTAAGTATTATCATTAATTTCTGTGTACTATATTGTACTCAATACAAGATTAAAAATTTGGTTAGCAATTAAATAATGAATTGTATTAGAAAAAACTATTTTTAGGTAAAAAATCATGAGTCATTTTGTAATTATTAAAATTTAAATTACTCTGCTATAAGCAAGTTTATTTATAAATGTATTCATCTGTCCTCAAAATAGAATAAAAAATTGGATTAACAAAATTCATTAATGATTTTAAAAATTGATTAATAGAGATTTTTTATAATTGTTCATCTAGTAATTTAAAACAACTCCCACTTCAGTAATTGTGTGTCTATGACATCAATGAAACCTGATATATTTTTTCATTATTTATTTACCACTAGTATGTAACATGTTTAAAAAAAATTCAGATTTTTTTTTTTATGAAAATGGATCATTTTAATTAATATTGTTCTGTTCTCAATCATAATATTAACGGCAAAAGAAAACTCAGTTATATTTTCTTCTATGATATTATTGCTAGTTTTCAATTAAATTATTATGTGTTTACTAAAACAGGAAAAACACACACAGAGGATGTGGTCTTGATTTAATATCTATTCTCTTTATTCACCTGCTTTATTAAATAATAAAATTAATTATTGTTAAATAATTGATTAATTTTCAGGTCCTTCTTCTACTCAAATGTACATGGTGAGGACTATGTTAGAATCTCTTATTGCTGACAAATCTGGAGGAAAAAGAACTTTAAGAAAAGACATTGATGGTCAATATTTAGTTCAGATAGATCAGTTTCATAAAAATTCTTTTTTTTGGAGTTATCTTCTAAGTTTTAGTGGTCAGTTCTTTGCTCAATGTTACTATACACACACATTTTACTCATATATATATATATAACTATACACAGTATACAATATTTACATTTGAATCTTGAGCAATGATTTCCTTTTTCTTATATATTTTTTTTTTTTTTTCATGTATACCTTTTATTCTTCATTTTTAGAATCCCTGCAGCAATGTTGTGATCTTTCCCAGTTATGGTACCGGGAATTCTATTTGGAAATGACAATGGGAAGAAGGATACAGGTTATTATTTCAGTTTTTCAATTGATTTTTAGATTTTTAAAAAATTGTAATTATACTGAAATATCATGTACTTATTAAAAAATATTCATGACTTTAACTATCAGTTTTATTATCTTCTTCTCGTTGGTTTCAATTACTATAGGACCCCTCCACCTGACTCTAGAGGTCTATGTTATCTATTTTAATATTCATTAGGGGGTGGGTTGTGTTTAGTTTATCTGTAACCTAATTTTCTTCTCTCAGTCACCAAGCAACATATGTGTAAATATATGCTGAATTGCCCAGTCTTGTTGAACAACCCTATCCCTTCAGGAGAACAGACTGTGACATTCCCAGAAAGACAGTTTGAATTTGGTTGCAATTTGTTAGATATTGAAATTTTTTATTTCCCTAAATTTTGTTTTTTATTTTGGAAAATTAACATTTTAACATATTAAATGTACTATTTTTGAAGCCAATAGTGAATTGTGTTTGTTGATGAGAGGAACACTGTATCCCCGAAACATCCAAAAAATTGTATAAACATAAGTGTTGAAAACATCTATTTTTGTTCTAAGTTTTTGACCTTTAGGCATTATATATTTTAAAGTATTATTAGTAAAATTAAATGTAGTTTAACCAAAATAGCCCATTTAAAAATCACAAGTGCTGAAGCTGAAACCTTCTCTATCAATGTAAATAATAGTTCTATGAGTTTTAAATTAAGTACCACCATACCTTTAGAAGCTAATAATGTTCGTTAACAATTCAAGATATGGTAGTGAAATGGGAGTACTTATGAAAGAAAATGAAAAAATTATCAAGGTGTGGGGAATAAATGTCCTTCAAATTAAAATGTAGTCCAATAAATAAATTAGGACTATGGTGATCCAGAAAAAATCAAATGTTAATGAAGATGTATGGCTGACTAGATATTATTGTATTTATCAAAATAGCAAGAATCTGATGGCTTGGCCATATAGAAAGAATCCCAGAGGATCGGAGGACCTGTGCTGGGTAGAAGTGAGAAGATGGAGAAGACTTGCAGCTGATCATTACAAGTGGATGAGGATCTTGTTTGAATCTGGAAGGGCTGCAGAGCTATTGTACAGATAGAAATGGTGATAAATTAAAGCAAAATTGCAGATGCTAATTATATTATTTTTTCTCTACCAATTTTTTTTCTTTTAATTAATTTTAAATAAATCGTCATCAATTTTTTTATGTTTTTATAATTGTCTTTCATTTTAATGTCCATATTTTTTATTTATGTATTTTTCTGTGTGTTTATGCAGTTATATAGTTTTCTGATGTGTTTAAGAATTAATATTTTTTGCAGAAATGCACAGTTCGTCATCAACATAATGAGGAATGTAGTGATTTAATCACAATGGAAAAAAGAATACAGGTTTGTTGATTTTATATTTTCTTCTTATTAAATTATTTTTTATCTATATTTTCCATTTGATTGAATAATTGAGTTACAACAAAAATCTTTATTTACAATAAAAAAATGTTATTTTACATGATTATGGATAACCATTCTTACAATTAAAGAATATTATGTTACATATTAAGAGAATTGTATTTAATTTATGAATTTTCCAAAACATTGAGTGATTAAGGTTGGTTAAATTCAAATAAAAAGCATACAGGAAAATGTACATACATATATAAATAAAAAGAGGAAATAAATAAAAGAAAAATATTAGCTTTGCAAAACATGTTTTGATCTTTTATTAGAAGGAGTTGAACTAGACAAGCAAAACAATTAAGAAATAATTTTAACTATTAATTCGTCCACCACTTATTAGTTGAAACTATTTCTTAATTTTTTTTACTACAACCCTGACCATCATCGCCAACCTTCTAATTCACATATGGTCAATCATCTATGTATAATTTATTTTTTAATGAGTGTATTGTTTAACAGAGGATTTGTAATTGTTGATATGATAAGGATTTGATTCAGTTTTATTCCGATAATTGAAATATTAGTTTGTCTTAAGATTCTTTCAGTAGCTATCAGGGTATTGATCTTTCAGCATAGGTTGGCAAATAACTTGGTTGATGTAAAAGTCTGTGCCTGCTCCAAAAGAGGTATCTTAACATTTAAATTGATAAAAAAAATTATCACCAGAAAATGATATACTTTTTTTTTTTTTATAAATATCTCATTCATCAGAGAATCTTACTTATCAATTATTATCATAAATCCTCATTCTTCTCTAAAGTTATTTGTTCCTTGTTAGAAAATATTTTGTTTTATAATGTTTTATTCTTTAACAAAGATTATTCCTGTTTCATTTAAAATATATGATACTTGAATGACTGTTAGTTTCTATTCAGTCAGTGTGATTTAACTTTTTTTGTTTCAGTTTCCCATTGAAATGTCAATGCCCTGGATATTAACTGACCACATTTTAAGAACAAAAGAACCCTCAATGATGGAGTAAGTATTTTTTTTTTTTTTTAGTATATAACTTATTAACATGAGTGTGTGTGAACAGTCCAGCTTAAAAATGTAAAGTCCAACGAAACTCAAATTACTTATGTAGAGCAGGTGTATAACTGGGATGTTGCAGCCACTTTTTTTGTTAAAATTCACCCACTGGAAGTACCAATTAATATCATAAATTTTTAAGATTTTCTCTAAAACCGCTCCAATGATTTCGATTAAATTTGGTAAATCAATGAACAGTTAATTGGTCTTTAATATCAGATAGACTGAAATGACAATTTTTTTTATTTCCACTAAAGTACTTTCATTTTGTTTATTTGAAATAAATTACTAGTTCTCATTGTTAACAATAATAGACAATGGATAAATACAAAATATTAAAAAAATTTATTGATAACTGATGCAGTAAAGAGGAAAAATAGAGACAGGAATTTGAATCAGAAAAATCTCTTCTGATCACATTTAAGTGTATACTACACGGATTTGTTATGTTTTGTTAAACTGTTGTATTCTTGGAAGGAACATAGTTGATATTTGTTATTTTTATCTCGAGAAACCCTAAAATATGAATTTAATAGTAAGTAAAAGTCGTATGATGCGTGCACCACACCAAATATTTGTTCAATTACAACAGATAATGGAGTAAATATTTTATTTTTTATATTATAATTTATTAACATAATTCAATTCATTCCAATACATTAGTGATATTGCAATATATGCCCATTTGAGCTAGCTTCAGCAAAAATTTAGTATTAAAGAAAATGTATAGTATAAATACAATTTATATTACAAATATAATTTAACACATTTATATAACCTAAATATTTATTTTTCCATAAGACTTTTTATTTAATTACAATGAATGATTGATGATAAATAGATATCATAAGGAAACATTTAAAGTTTAACTTAGTATTCTTGAAAATGTGGCCCTAAAGATAAACTCTTGGTTGGAATGAATCTGTATTATAATACATGTTTGTTTTCTTCATAGAAAGTTTAAGTCAGCATTGATATAATAAGAGGAAAATAAAAATAATAGTTACCTTTTTTTTTTTGAAAAAAGAAACTAGTTCATGGCAAGTCAGAGCTTTTAATCAATTAATATAATGATTTTTTTCTTTTTAGGTATGTATTGTATCCATTGGATTTATACAATGATAGTGCTCATTATGCGTTAACTGTTTTTCGCAAGCAGTTCTTATATGATGAAGTTGAAGCTGAAGTGAACCTTTGTTTTGATCAATTTGTTTACAAACTTAGTGAACAGATTTTCACTCATTACAAACAACTTGCTTCTAGGTATGACTTATAACTTCATATATTTACATGGAAATTGTTTAAGTAATGGGTAACTGTGCAAAGTTAATCATCAAAAAACATCAGAAAACTTTTATTTGATATTAGGAACTCAAGCCTTATTTAATTTTATCTATGTAAATAAATCTGTATCCCAGAGAGCATAGGGTATTTGAAGGGATTTTGAATAAGTTGTAAAGAACAAACCTTATTTTGAAAATTATCATAAAAATAACTCTTTTGTCCTGTAAGTAATCAGCATATTTAAGAAAAATATTCAAAAGTAAAAAATAAATAAATAATAAAAAATGAAAAACTTGTTTTTCTTTCATTCTCGATATGCGAATTTTTTTCAGAAAAATTACATTTTCATGATGTTTTTGAAATACAGCCCAATGGTATAATAGATTACTTATTTATTTAGTATTGAACTATTTTATGTCTTTAAATTGTTAGTTTTTTGTTTTAGTATTCTATTAGACAAACGATTTCGTGTGGAATGTGTTGCTCAATGCATGGGAACGTATTTACTCCCTTACCCAAGGGCTAATCGTTATGAAACTTTGTTAAAACAACGCCATGTACAACTGTTAGGAAGATCTATTGATCTTAATAAACTTATAACTCAAAGAATCAATGCTGATATGCAAAAAGCTCTTGATTTAGCAATTAGTAAATTTGAAGCTGGTGATATCACAGGTGTTGTTGTAAGTATCTTCAAGAATTTTATTTTGAACTTATTAATAAAATTAAACTGATATTTTTAATTATTACTTGTTTTTATCCACACTGTCATGTTAACATTATAATTATTATTTTATTTATTAATTCAAATAATAATTATTATTGGTTAAGAAAATTATAAAACAGATTAATTTTCTTAGGTTGTTTTATGTATAATAAGATATAATGTATCTAAATGAATTCTTTCACCACATTTTGAATGATTATTATCTGACTTAGAATCTAGTAGAAGCCTGTTAAATTATAATTTTCTGTTTAGAAAATCATGAATGATGGATGATTATTTGTTTTGAGATCTAATTGATTCCTTTGAAAATATTTGTTTAATATAAGATTACCGACGGGTTCATCATTTACAATTGACATTAAGTAATATGTGAATATGTATTTTACAGTTACTGATAATAAATAGTTATAAAATGATTTTATTTTGACATTCAAGTATAACCAATATATTTTACTTTAACTGTCCTTATTGAAACCTTTTACTCTAATTGTATACATTTCTAATGACCTCTCGGAATCTATATTACTTCTATTAGTAGCTGAAGTTAAATATGATAATTGCCTAATTTTTTTGTACTAAATTCATTCATTCATTGTTATGTGATCATGATACAAAACAAGAGCATACTTTTAAAAATTGATATTATCAAGGAGGTGTTGGAGTATTATTTGATCTCTAGGCATTTCACTGTGTTCTTCACTAAAGGCGTGCTAATAAAGCTTTATTTTTTTGAGCTTGGATGCTCTGTTGAATTTTTCACTGAGAGCCAGTGATCATAGGAAGAGGAAGACTGAGCAGGAGTTGAGATGGGATACTAGTAGTATCAAGGGATGAATCTTAAGCACTATTGTTAACGGGTTATGAGATGAGGCTTAGGTACAACAGGAATGAAAACAACTAGTGGAAGGATAAAACTCAATTCTTTGTGAAGGAGAGAGGATTTAGATGAGGAGATGAAGGCTTCATTGGGAAAGGCAAGATCTCAAGAGGAGCACAGGTGAACGCCCGGTTCTTACAGCATGAGACCGAGTATGAGCCTGGAACCATAAATTAGGAAGAAACTGGAAAGACGACTAAATTGAACTGATCCTGATCTGTCGTAGTGGTCATCTTTCTTCTCTAAGTTTGGCATGAAGAGACCCTTTCATAACTAAAAATAATGTAGGGAGGCGTCTGTGTTACCTTAATCATTTTCGTGTAGATCAATTAATTTCTGCCTTTTCACTTAATTACTTATAAAAGTAATACGTAACATATTTACAGATAAATATATAACAGTTTTACGACTAAAAATGTTATTAAACAAAAATAATTTTCTTTAATACCACTAGGATGATGAGGCTTGTTCATTTGCAACCTAGCAGAAGTCTGGAGAATTATTTGCTATGCTTCCTAATGGTGGGCTAGTGAACTAGAATATATATTTTTAATAAATATTATTATTCTCTTTGCTTTTTCTGAATAAATTTTGATGAAAGAAAATTCATTAATGTAAATCGCTGTATTTTAGGAACTAGATGGCTTATTGCAAGTAAATAGAGTTTGCCACAAGCTTCTTAGTAAATTTCTTGCACTTGATGATTATGATGCTATGTTTCGAGAAGCTAATCATAATGTATTGGCTCCATATGGAAGAATAACACTTCATGTTTTTTGGGAATTAAATTATGATTTTCTTCCCAATTACTGTTACAATGCAGCAACAAACAGGTATTTATTGCTATCACAAGTACATAATATTATGATGGACTAATCTAATTTGAAGTATTTTAGTAAAAGTTTTACATATTATTAAGTTGGAAAACATTTGTGTTATGTTAGCTGTGGCAAATACTCTTCATTCATTAACTGATTTTTATTTATTTTTAAATTTAGATTTGTGAAGTGTAAAGGAATTACTTTTACCCAACCTGTTCAAAGAGACAAACCTCCTCAGATGGGTTACCAATATTTATACGGGAGTAAACATCTGAATCTTGCATATTCCACAATCTATGGACAGTATAATGGTAATTATTTAATATTTCTTTACATTTGAAAAAAAAAATATTATAAATATTTTTCTTTATTATGGTTTGAAATAAACCTTTAACATGATTATAGATACCATTAAAGCTGATTAGTGATTTTAAAGGACGTTTATTAACTTTTATTTTCTCAAATGTAGTGTTTCATGTTTTATGAAATTTTAACTGTTTTCACATGTATGCATACTGATACGCAAATGTATATAGTTGACATTGAAAATTATTCTGAAGATCTTACTGATAAAATAAAAATATTTTCAATGCATTAAAAAGAAATATTAATGTTAAAAAAAAAAATGGATTTTGACCTAGAATTTATTTAATTCAGTTCCATTTCTTGTGAGAAAATGAGAATTTTGAATGGTGTTAATATTGTGTTATTTATGTTTTTTTTTATCAGAAACTGGGAAATTAAAGAAAGAAAAAATCATTGTATGTTTCTGTAATTGTGATTCAAAACATAATTTTACTTGGTACATTGAATGATTATGAATATTGCTGGAACTAAGAAAAATACAGAATATTTTAAATACCTAAATGAAACAATGCCTAATGGATTGATCCACCATAATGTGGTAGCATTACTAAGTTCTGATACTTTCCCAAGCAAACATCCAGAGAATGCCCCTACCAATTCATAAGCCTTTTTTTTTATGCCATTTCATTTTAATTATATACCTTATTCTGAAAAAATACTCAAACATCTTTATTTACTCTTGTATCATTTCAAGACTTCACAGAAGAAACAAGGTAACTCAATCTTTTGTCAAAAATGAGTAATAATGATTTCTCACAAATTTCTGGATGGTGAATATGATATAAGTCAAAACAAGCTTAAATGGCACAAAATCGATCTTGAAGAACATACAATAAGTTTAACAAATAGGTAATACCAAGAAGAACTTAATTTGCCTGTACATTTAGGAAGGCGTGAGATTTTCATTCATTAAGAAATTAGGAAATCATTCCCTAACCCCTTTAAGAAAGCAAACCTGTGGTTCCATGATTTTTAGTAGAGACTGTTTTTTTTTTTGTTTTTTTTGGTTCCCTAAAAAGGTTTTAGTTGTTTTTAGATTTCTGTGGAACTTTTTTTTAATCTACATTCACTGAAGATTATATTTTTTAAGAATATGGTGTGATTAATATCAAAATACATTAAATGAGAACTATTCAAGTGATTTATAAATTTAAGTTATATATTTTTTGCTTAAAAAGATGCATGCAAAAGCTGATAACCATACAAAAGTGAGATAATAGGGTTATTATTTAGATGCCTATTGACCAATAATATCTAAGAACCAATAGAAACCATTAGTAGTTATATCATTAACTATAAAGGAGATGGAATAAATTCTTTCTTGACTCTAAGTGAGATATTTATCATCAGGGGGAACCCTTTTTTCTTCAAGTGATAAATCTTGTATATAAAGTGCCTTATTGATATAGTCCCTTATATAAATATAAGGTTTACTTTTTTTTTTTTTTACTTACAAATTAATTTC
The DNA here is from genome assembly GCF_000696795.3 of Halyomorpha halys. Taxonomy (NCBI): domain Eukaryota; kingdom Metazoa; phylum Arthropoda; class Insecta; order Hemiptera; family Pentatomidae; genus Halyomorpha; species Halyomorpha halys. Next base: position 367,309 of record NW_027111782.1, read on the forward strand.
CTTCCACTAGGATTCGTTGGTGCTTGTCATATGAGATCAATTTGCCGTCTTTTGGGATATCAAGGTATAGCCGTAGTAATGGAGGAACTGTTGAAAATTGTTAAAAATCTTATACATGGTAATCTATTACAGTTTACTCGAACACTTATGGATGCCATGCCAAAAGTTTGTAAACTTCCCCGATATGATTATGGGTCACCAGGTACTTTTTGATTTGATAAAGTATTATGAGATAAAATTTGTCATTTTAAGAGCTTATCAATTTTAACTTGTAATTTTTTTTTAAAACTACTTTTACAGGTGTTTTAGGTTATTATCATGCTCAATTAAATGACATTGTTCAGTATCCAGATGCCAAAACAGAATTATTTCATAATTTTAGAGAACTTGGTAATACTATTTTATTTTGTTTATTGATGGAACAAGCTTTATCTCAAGAAGAAGTTTGTGATTTATTACATGCAGCCCCTTTCCAAAACATTTTACCTCGTCCTTACTGTAAAGGTCTTTATTACAGTTTATTTTGAAGAATCATAAAATGGATACAACCTGAAATTCTTCATTGATTTCTTGTATTGAACTCTTCATTTACAGATGGTGAGAAACCAGAAACCAAACAGAAAAGATTGGAAGCAAAATATGCATCATTGCAGATTGTTCCAAACATTGAAAGACTAGGAACACCTAAAGTAAGATTTTTTATCATTTGTAAAGTATAATAGACTGAATAAAGTCTTTTCTTCATTTATCATATCTTTTCCTTTTAAACTTTTATTAAAGTACAAAATATATCTAATTATTATTTTAATTTTCAACTTTCAATAGCAATCACAGATTGCACGGGAAGGGGACCTTTTAACTAGAGAAAGGTTGTGCTGCGGACTTTCTATTTTTGAGGTAGTATTATCCAGATTACGTGGATTTTTGAATGATCCTGTGTGGATTGGACCACCCCCTTCGAATGGTGTCATGAACATTGATGAGTGCACAGAGTTTCATCGTCTGTGGTCAGCCTTACAGTTTGTTTATTGTATTCCAGTGGGTGAAACCGAATTTACTGTGGAGTGAGTGAGCTTAGTCTTATTTTTGAAGTTCTAATATTTTATGGCCAGTTAATATTATTGTCATTCATTAATTATATCATATTTATGATAATAATTTTTAGAGAACTGTTTGGTGAAGGACTTAATTGGGCTGGCTGTACTATGGTTGTGTTATTAGGCCAGCAAAGGCGTTTTGAAGCTCTTGACTTTTGTTATCATATTCTTCGTGTTCAACGTGTTGATGGAAAAGATGAAAACGTGAAAGGAATTGTGAGTAAAATTTGATTAGTGCTGATTTTTGTATTTTATGATTTATTTGTATAAGCTTGGAGCTTTCTATTGAAGTTTTCATTCAGTACCTTATACTAAACATGTAGCAGGTAGGTACTCCTCTTGATCCCGTTCTAGAAATACCTACTTCAGCGACCTGGCGATCCTACCCATGTGGGCTCTAATTTTCCTTGCTGCTAGAGGACAGACAAGGGTAAACATGCCCTTAACCTAATTTTCCTTTATAACCATACTTGTCCCAAACATCCTCCAATCCCTCTCCCACTCCCCCTCCCCAAACATCCTCATATCCCACCATATCTCCTGTGGACCTCTGGGGGGTCCGTTGTCTCGAGGTTGCGGGGCCCCTTGCATTGGATCAATAACCTATCCAGAATATTAATGATTTATAGAACAATACGCAGCCTAAACAGCTACACAGACACCATAAGGTATATAGGTTGGTTAAAGTAGAAGAAAAAGCTACACATTAAGCCAAACAGGTTAAACTTTATCCATACTATGCCACTTGTTGTTGTTGTTGGACTTAACTGAATATGAAACTTTTGTTGCTATTGGAGCAATGTCATTCTTAAGGAGCAAAGTAACCCACTTAGACAGTACAAAGTAAATGGGCCATCATGAACACTATAATTTTAACAATATTCATGTAATTGGACCATGAATACAATATTTTAATTTTATTTAATATAGTTATTAATTAATTTTTTAATTAATGTGTATATAATAGAAATTAAAACATTTTCATTGCATTAACTCTGTTTAAAAATAAGTATAATTTATATCAAATCATGAGGTTTATACATTCTATTTTTACGTTAATGTTTTATTCTAAATACAAGTGTTTGTTAATTACTACATCCAAAGTATAATTATAAGTATTTAAATATCCTTAATTAAATAAATTTATTTAAGAAGTTAAGTACATGAGATATTGTTCATAACAACATCCAAAGGACCCGAAATTTTTGGTCATAGTCAGTTGTCAATATATCCATCACAGTACAAACATCATGTATGTTTGAAATAAGATTTTTTTAAAACAATTTTAGTCATAATGATGGCATTTCATATTTATTTTTTGTGAATCCCCATTTTCTAGAAGATCTTGAATCAACGTCCAATTTTTCCAAATTAATAAATATCAGATAAATCACAGTGATTTATGTTTAATTATTTACCTAAGCTGATGTTTGTCTCACCATTTTCAAAACATGAGGAAAAACGAAACTTTTCCACTGTAAAAGTTTGTCTTTTTGACATATTGGACTATTTTTTTTTTTTTTAAAGGAAACTGCAGATATAAACAGTAAATATTTCACTAGATGAACATTAACACCCTTCTCTTTCAAAGCATGTGTTTAAAGTAAAAAAAAAAATATTCCTAGAAAAATTAGTATTCTTGTCTGGTAGGCCTTATGATTCCTGGAATGCAATCAATTAGTTATGCACTTATAAATTCAGAAAGATGAAGAATGTCAGGATCCAAGAGTAACCGGTAAACAAAAACAGTTTTTAGATTAATGTACCAAACAAATATGCTTCAGCATTGATACTGAGTTAAAGAGGAGGTTAACTATTTCATCAAGTTGTTTAAGGTCCAAAACCATAATGTATTCTACATTAATTTCTAAACATCACTGCAGCTTCATTACTGTACAGTGAACTGATGTGTTGAATTTGTTATGGGTTGGAGTTTCCCATTGGTACCATCCCATTTAGCTTTTTCTATCTGAAATTTAAACATTTTTTATCTTATTCAATACCTATTTAATATATTCAAGTGATTGTTTTCTATCTTTGCAGCATTTGAAGCGTATGGTGGATAGAGTTCGACGGTTTCAAGTATTGAATTCACAAATATTTGCTACTTTAAACAAATATTTAAAATCCAGTGATGCTGACTCCATGTCTGTAGAGCATGTCCGTTGTTTTCCTCCTCCAATACATCCTTCGATTGCTCCTCAGACAATTTATTATAGACCAGATCAAAATCTTCATAACTGATTTGGAATATCAACCAAGTTGTTGGAAATAATGAAAATCTTTATATGTAAATTTGTAAATAATTTGTTATGTGAGTACAATTTTAAATTATTTTTACTATAATTTATTTTAGAGATCTTTAAATGTAATCTTCTAATTTTGTATTTCATATTATTTGAGTAAATAAACTTTAATTTATTTAAAAATCATTTGTCAAGTCTTTCCAATTACTTGTTATTTTATTGTTGCCAAATAACTATACTGCCTATATCAATTCAGTCATTTTATTAGTATATTCTTCTAATTATCTATTTCACTTCACTGAATAATATTTATTCCTATTCTTTAAAAAAAGAGGAAAATACCTTTGAAATAAACAGCAGCCGAGCAACCATTTTAATTAAATGCTTTAATATTGTAAGTTACCATTAATTATTGATTAATATTATTCCTTTAGGAATTGTTGAAATGAAGTAATATCTCACTGAAATAAAAGTGATATTGCTTATTGGAATCAACAAAAGAAGTAAAAATTATTAATTTTTTGTATTTTATTTATTGATGTCACCCGTAAAACTCAGTTTTCAAAGTGTTTTCGTAGCTATCCTGGATAAAAGAATTCATTTTCTGTACTAGCCTTAGTTGCCTTTATTGAACTTTAAAATTTATTCATAATGCCCAAATAAAACATAGCATTTATTTTAATTTAATGTCTTTAAGTACTTCTTTTATTTATTTCCCAATCAATTATAGCAATAGTTTTACTTGTGCTCATGAGCTTAATTAAAAGCTAATTTTTGATCACACTTTTACATTCCTCAGTCATTTTTGAAACTTATTTATCTATTTTATTAATATATTATATTAATTTTTTTGTTTGAGAATAGGTAAGTTAAATAAAAACTAAAATATCTTTTTATCCTTATCTCTCAACTTTGGTTATTTTTCTCTGACTTTTTGGCCCTCAGGCCATTATCAAGCTTCACTCAAATGAACTTAGTTAAGAGATAAGGATCCCAAGATATTTGCATCCTTATTTATCTAATTAAGAAGAATAAGTGGTTTTGAGACATTTTAGACATTCTCTTCTCCATTCCAGTTCTTAAAGTTTAAAAATTAAGTAATTTAAAAATATGTTCTTCCATTAAATTACATAGTTTTTTGTTTTCTTCTTCAGTGCAGTTATGTATTCACTGCACAATTTTATGAGTATACATTTAAGTGTATAAAATATCACAGTTTTTAATGATTTATTTACTTTCATATATTTATCATTTTATGATTTATAAATAGCATTTAAAAAAATTCCCATAAAATAATACCAACAATAAAAAAAGAAAAATAGTTTTTGAAATTTTTTAATAACATTATTCTATTGATTTGACTGTATCTTAGCGATTATTCTGCAATAACTTTGAAGAATGTATAAGATTTTTTTTTTTTGCTTTATGTGAGCTAAAATTTTCCATTTTATTTTGTTAGTGACATTAGTTTTTTTTTAATTCCTTAAAGATTACTAACCCAATACAGTTATTAACTTCTCTTTTGAATTAAACATTTTACTTATTTATATAAGTATGTTTATAGTTATATGAAACAATCTAAATTTCCTGTGAATAGTAGATTTCTTCTTTCATTATATAAAATTATTATTACGTTGGTTAAATCAGTAATTATAAAAGTGAATAATTCAACTGTCATTCTATTTATCTTGGTTTTTTAATTCTTGAATAACCTATCTTCTTGTAAAATAAATTTAATATTTTACTTTTATCATTTATTCTCAAATTCATCACACTGCACTCAGTTATAATAAACTGATTAAAACAATGTTAGATGGCACAACCATTGAATTACACACGATATATACAAAACCAAGACTAACTTTTACGACTGATCTCTTGGGTATTGATATAGTTGTGACAACCTAGAATCTTCGAGATCAATGTAGATCGTTCTGGATCAAAATAAATTTCCTGTATATTGCAAAGTTTTTAATTTATTCTTTATTTTTAATATTTTCATATAGTAAAATATTCTTAAAATAATTTTTATATTATCCAAGAATTAATTACATCATTTTATCCTATAATTTCACAAATAACAGTACCCAGTACTTCCTGTTTACAATTTATTAGCTTATAAATAAGGTAAATCAAGTACTCTTTAATACTAAATATTACAATTAATTATGAATATAATGCCAAAGTTTCTTTTAAGTGAAATGCTTATAACCAATTTAGTTCACTAACTGTTGTTTACTAGATTCAAACTAATTTCTTATACCAGAGATACAATTATTATTAATATTTAGTATACACTTTAGTTGAAATAAATAAACAATAAATGTCAGATCAAAGTATTTATTCATTATAAATCCAGTGCTGCATTTTGATATTTATTTCAAAATAAGAAATATACTATAAACATACGTACATAATGTTTTTTGACTTACAATTTATATACTTTTAAAAATATTTGTTTTCCCAAGTTTAAGTTTAAGTAGTTTTATTCAGGATGGTAATGAACCTGATATGTTGGTTTGAAAAACCACTAAAATCAATATTATTGTATATTTCATGATTATATTTTTCTAATTGTTGCCTGAAATATTTATGTAATTAAATGATAATAATGTTTGAAAAATTATAATGGAATATAGGAAAGCATTTTAAGCAAGATCAGATACATTGATAAATATATAACATATAAT
>NW_027111782.1:373521-379400 GCF_000696795.3 Halyomorpha halys
TATTTATTATGTTCATATTCTTAGAATAGTTTTATTCAATAGGAAATATATATATATATATTTATCAAATGTACTTTCTTAAATAATTTACTTCACTGTCGTTTGTTTCAATAAATTTTTACATGTTCCTATTTATTTCTCTTTACCTTTTTAACTTCGTAATTATCCAATAGTAATATTAATCATATGGTGATAGTGTTTCATTTATAATTACATGTTTATTACTTTTTTATTTCTAATTTAATTTATTTTTTATACTTATAAATTGTACTAATGTATTCAGTAGATATTGACAATTATTAGCATTTTCTTAAATTTTCTATTTATCATATGTAATTAGATTTTTAAGCAAGAAAGTCATCAGTATTATATTTTTATACATTTCTGATGTATTTTACTAAAGTCTTATTATCTCCTATCCTAATATGAAGTTATTGGAAATTGTAAAGTGAGCATGTTTTTACAATTAAAAATGGTATTCTCTTCTAAAATAGGTCATAGAATGTTTAATATTTTTTCTTCAAACTTGTTATGTGGTATCAAGATTTGTTTTTAATTTTATAGGTGTTCTATTTGGGAATTTCTATTTTTTTCCAATTTCTAATAAAAAATTTATGTGCTATGGTTGTTTAATTTTTATACTTGTACTTGTCTATATATGTTTCTTTGCTTCTTGTCATATCATTTTAATTACCACCTATTTTGTTTCAAATAAATTTAATATAACAAGAATTTTTAAAGGTGTTTCTTTTTTCATCCCACTTTATTTTAATTTTTTGAACAGTTGATCCTACAAGAAAATTACTAAATCTTTGGTTTTTTAGTTCATCAGTATAGTTTATTTTGTTCATAAAGTATTAACTATTATAGCATAAATGATTTAAGAGGCATTTTTTTTAATCCCCAAAAAATAAAATTTTAATGTTAAATATTTTTCATCTGTATTAATTAAATAGTGTTATTCAGAGTGCTGATGAACATGATATTTTGTGCTGAAAAACCACAGCAACTCATATTGTAAATTTCATAAATATATTCATCTAATTGTGGTTTCTTAATATGACTGCAATTAACTGAGAATTATGTTTGAACATTTATAATGGGATATCAAACGTTAGTTCAGATAAATTTCTAAAATCACTTTCACTGCCTTCGATAAGTAAATAAAAACACTGGCTAAGACTCTATCATTGTGCACTCAGAAGCTTAAAATACCATTGAACATCTAGTAATCTATCTTGATTATGATCTTGAAAATATAATGATTTTCTAGTTATTGAGTTGTGCACCCTCACATTTTCAGGGTGTACTTTCTTGGATGCAACACACCAGAACTATTGAGTGAGAAACAATATTCTGGAATTAATAAATGATTGGATACTGCCAGAATATAATTTTGAATTTAAGAATCAGGTATTGAGTTTCTACAGTTAAATAAAAAAATATGAAATCATAAGCTATGTGAAAAACTGTTATCTCAGTTTAGAACTTTTCCTTTTCCCTCTAAAATAAAATATGCTAACTTAGCAGTTAGCTAATAGAAAATCTGCCTTTTCTTAAGGACTAAATGCTAAATCTATCCCAAGTTGCTAGAGACTTTATTTCGTATTTATGGATTATTTTTTTATTTTATACATTCCAAAATTGTGTGCATATTGTTACAATTAGTGATTAATGCTTGATAAGTAACCAAATCAAATAATGTTTCTTAGGAATAATGTGCAATATTTTATGCATACAGCTGTTTATTCCTATTATTTTTACTTTTCTCTTGTATGGGATTTTTTTAACCGGATAAAATGAAGGAGATGATGGTTGGTGGTTTGGTAAGAAACAAAAGACACAGTGAGAATGTTGTACTGTATGTCCTAAATGTTTTCCTTATCATCATCTATATTTTTCTTATAATAACTATTTTTTGGAGTTGTTATATCATCTGGTTAAAATCATAATTCTTCATTTAATTAACCACGGATTATATGTTTCTCAATATCTACCCATAGATCCTATTACTATCCCAAACCCAACTGTATTACCATTCTATAAGTAATATGAAATATTTACCCTTTTATTAATTGAGACAGATTTTATTCACTTATTATAAAATATAATAATTTTAATCAAAATATGAGGTAAAATTACCTCAAAAAATTATTATAATAAAAAGATCTTGGAAAAAGAGCTATTGATTGCATATAATAAATCAAAATGTTTTTGAAACAATGATTCCATTGAACTTATTATCCTGCTTGTATTTAAAACATTGATTATGTACGTTCTGTAATTATTTTAACTGTGCAATTTTAAGTTTTTTTTTCTAAAACAGCCTACATTATATTATGTAGGACAAAAAGAATTTAAAAAATACTTCTAAATTTAACAAGTTTTTATTGAGTATTTACAATTTTCAAAATATGAATACTTGCCTTCTAAATTTATTAAAATAAAAAATAAAATGTCTTTTCTCTAATTTAATAATAATTTGCTCTTAAAATTAAAAATTGTCTTAAAATAGTAACCTTTGTCAATCACTAAGAATCTTTTATAATTAGATTATTTAGATACTTTTTTTTACTGTGATTGAATTAATTTTCTAAATGTATGGGATATCCCTGTTTTATTTTAATATGATAGCCTCATGTTGCTCTCCCAAAGTTCTATAACATTACTTATAACTTCAACAAACCATTGTTTTTTGGTTTGGTCATTAAAAAGAGGAGTTAATGTTTTAAGTTCTAAACTTAATAAAGCACCATTCTCTAGTTTTTTGTCTAACTCTCTTAGTAATTTTTCATTACCATAAAGCTTTAATAAACTTGAATAAGGAAACATGAATGATCTAGATCGTAGAGCTGATTTAGCCCACTCTGCAATTGTAGAATTACCACTTGATGACAATATTTGTCCAACATGGTCTGCATACCATGGTGAAAAGAATGCTTGCAATTCTACTTTCCTTAAAGAAGTTATTCCTGTTTTTCTTAATTTTTTCTTTAACCTGTGATATACAGGAGGATGGTAGACTATTACCTGCAAACAAAGTAATAATCATATAGATGGAATACTGTAATAGAAACTGTTGCTTTAGCTTATATTGTAAAATATATTTTCAGTGATGTAAGGTAATTGTAAATAACGGTTTTATATTTATCAGACAACCTTAATGATAATAAACAGCCTTAATAATCACTATCGGATAAGATTGGTTGGTTGGTGGTCAGAAAGGTACAAGAAATAGTTTTAAAAATATTAATTATAAACCAAGGATTCAAACCACGTTGCAGGTCTTCATTAGGGCCAAATAAACAAGGACTGTATGTTAGATGACATAAAGAAAATTATACAAAAATGAACAGAGTAAATTAGAAGTTGAAATTTGCGGAATAAAATATTTATAAAAAATTCATTAATAGAAAATAATACAATTTAAGGCTGGATTAATTAATAATAAAGTGATAAAAACAATTAAAACTAAAATAAGGAAATATACAGTACATATACGATGGGATGGTAAATGAATCATTGAGAAAAATAAAGGTTGCGAAGAAAATAGATTTAAAAAATTAATAATATTAGAAAATGCTCAACTTTCAAAAAATAGTGGGACGACGAGCGATCTTTAAGTTGATAGCATTTTTTTTCTACATCTCTGAAAAATAGAATGGACCCAGAGATATTAAAAATCTACACGCGGGCCCGCGGTCTTAAAATCGATAGAGTTTATACTGTATACACCTCCGAAAACATATAAAAGGACCCTGATATGTTATAAATCCGAAAATTAAAAATTAATCTAGACTCGAGCACCTGATCTTAAAATCAATAACATTATCATTTTCTAGAATCCAAGAAACATAAAAGGTCACTAATATATTGGAAATTCTAAAAGTATAAATAATGTTTAGTCTTATTTGAGATAGTTGTCACTTTGTCAAAAATCATGCGTAATGATGAATCTTAGAGATGACTGTTAGAAATCTGAAAAGTTGAAATTAATCGATACATTAGCGTCCGATTTCAAATCGACACCACTTTCATTTTCTGCATTTCCGTTAACACCTACGGGGACGTTCGTATATTAAAAACACAAAAATTAAAATAAATCGATACGCGGGCGTGTCATCTTAAAAATGATAGCATTTTTCTTTTGCACCTCCGAAAACATATAAATGAACATTAATTTGTCGGAAATTCGGAAAATTAAAATAAATTGATACGGGAGTACGCAATCTTAAAATTGATATAATTTTTAATAATAAATGGATATGGTCCGGGTGCGGTCAAATTAAACTCAAATAGTAATATTATGTACTATTTTTTATTTGAGCCAACGTTTCGCCCCACGTTGCAGGGCTTCGTATGGGCTGTTTTGACGGAAGTCAAAGTCAGAGTGATATAATTTTTATTTTATACTAATTTATTTTCTAATTACAGTAGTTGTATTAGTTTTGACTTGAAAGTTTTATATTATATCGCATTATTAAAAATAGATTAAATTAGATTTAAATAACCGATTTTTTTAGCTTAAAAATGATGTGTTATACTGTTAATCATAATGCCCTAATAAGTTGAATGTTATTTTATTTAATGACCAAACAAGTTTGGTATAATGCCCGGTCAATGTGACAAAAACCAATAATGTGTGGGGTTTGATCATTGTTCATATTGACCGACATTATGCATAGTGTGAAATTATTTACTTTGTCCGCAATATATATAAATCTTGATGAGATATATTTATGCACTAAAACTAGAAATATAAAAAGATTTTCTATAAAACATTGAACATAATTAATCTTGTTTATTTTAAGAGTTTAATAAATTGATATTATATTCGTTTAATATTACTGAATGCAGCAAATGATTAACGGAGTGAGATAAACCATAACTAGCGCTAACAGAGCTTTATTCTTTCTGTCAAGAATGCTGAAATCCTGAAAAATCTGAAATTATGGATTTACAATGCCATGATAAAGCCAGGTCTGCCATACGGCTTGGCTTGGCAAGCAAAATCGATAGATTTGAGGGGAAAGTCCTCCGTACAATTACAGGAGTGATCTGGGATCAGAGCCTTAACACATGGAGGAGAAAAACTTACTGAACTGCTTGCGGAGGCTGGTCAGTCAATATCTCATGATATGAAGGCTAGGAGGTGAAGATGGGACGGACATGTTGCTTTAGGATGCCTCTACACAACAATGAATGCCAATGTAGTTGGCAGAGAAGCAAACTGGAACGCAGTATCCCAAGATAAGCAGACGTGGAGAAAGCTGGTTCGGGCGGCCTAAGATCTACAAGTTCTGTAGAGCCAACCGAAATATATATATAAAGATCTTAGGCCGCCCGAACCAGCATTCTCCACGTCTGGAAATTAAAAATCCTTTCAATTAGAAATTAGTTCCCTTGGAAATCAAAAATGGATTTGAATTTAAGACTTTCAATGCTCCTTACTTTGTCACAAATAAAATCATACATAAAGATCTTAATGTTCCCTATGTAACCAATCTAGCCCGAACCAGATATCACTCCTTCCATTATAAACTCTCCAACCACTCAAATCCCCTAGTTTCTAATTTTGCATCCTCTTCCATTCCTGACAATCCTCCGAGGCGCCTGAAAAGAAGATTGCCACGAGACCAGCTAATGTAAAATCTCATTAGAGTGCTACCAATGGGTAGTTTCTCTACACGCCTGTAACACTCCAATTTAACTTAGATCAGATTTACTAAATGTATTATAATTTACAGTTGTAAATAGCAATAAATAAATATTTAAAAAAACAAAACATTTACAGTGTGTGCCTCGGCTCTAGAACTATATCGCTCATTACGTAATAAACTCAGGTTAGCTACTTGTACTTCGGAACTTAAGCCGGGAAC
>NW_027111782.1:379450-384220 GCF_000696795.3 Halyomorpha halys
ACTCCAATTTAACTTAGATCAGATTTACTAAATGTATTATAATGTACAGTTGTAAATAGCAATAAATAAATATTTAAAAAAAAAAAAAAAAAAAAAAAGAATTTAAGACTTCACTTTTAAATGAGGATCATGAAGATATTGAGAGATTGTGGGTAGAAATCAGAGATAATATTAAAGAGGTCGGTGATTTGTGTCTCAATAAAAGGGATAGTTAAAAGAAAAAACACCTGGTTCAATGAAGACTCTTAATTGTGAACAAAGACAAGCCGCTAAGTTAAAAGCTCACAATAATCCTAGCGAAAACAATGCTACTTACTTCCGGGTGTTGGAGATTGTGACGTTTGTATTCCTCAAAAATAAACAAAAAACAGAATATTTTAAAAGGAAAATAATAGAAATAGATAAAAACATAATCGAAAACAACTTAGGAGAAATGTACAAAAGTATTAACCACTTGCGTAAATTTTTGGGCCCAATTTCAAACATATCCATTAGATATATTGAATACGTTTAAGAAACACTTTGACAGTATTTTTAATATCTTATATATTAATTATTAATCTCTTCCTATTGCATACTGCTGCTGAAGCACTACTGATTGCTGAACCGTTGATTGAGAAGAACCGAGTTAAGATGAAGTCAATATAGTCATCGGGAAATTAAAATCTTACTAAGCAGCGGGAACTGACGTCATTTTTAGTTAACTGATCAAGCTATGTGGTGAAACTGGAGTTTCTAAAATACACCTTTTGTTTAGAAAGAAATTGAGAAAATACACGAGGAGTGGAGTGAGTCTCTTCTTATTCCAATTCTCTAAGAGGCGAAGAGGAGGGATTGTAATAACTATTGAGGAATTTCAGACCTTTCTGTATGTTATAAAATATTTAAATTAATCTTAACCAGAGATTGGCAAAAATTAGCTATAGTTGAAACTAATTGCTAAACTAGCCATGGATATGACCCTCATTCATGAATAAATCATTGGTAAATAAATATCGTATCCACGACAATTTTAGCTATTTGTTTCATTTATAGCTAATTTTTGCCCCTTTATGATCTGAACTAGCCGAATCACGGAATATGGGGAAAAAATTATCGGGTATTACCAATGTTGTTTTAGGCGAAATCGTTCAACTATTGGTCACATTTTTTCATTACGTCAAATACTGTAGAAAAAGTTGGAATACAACGGGGTGGTTTATCAGCTTTAAGCTTAAACTGGTAATACCAAAGAAGTTTGTAAATCTAGTACGGATGTGCATGACCGAAACTTTTAATAAAGTTCCAATCAGTAATCATTACTCGGAGAAGTTTGAGGTTCGGTCGGGTTATGGACAAGAGGATTCTCTCTCACCTTTGAACAGGTATAAAAGTATTTTAAGTATTTAAGTTCCACAGTTACTAGGAAAAACGAAATTGATGAGGAAATAAAAGCTAGGTTAAAGGCAAGAAATGATAGTCACATTTGAATTTCGAAAATGCTTAGCACGCGGCTTCTGTCGAGAAACTTAAAAGTTAGAATTTACAGAACTACTATTCTTCCAATTGTTCTTTACGGATGCGAAACGTGGGCTCTTATACCAAGAGAAGAACAGCGCCTTAAGGATTGCTTTAAGACTAATCTGGTAGATTAGGGTTTGGACGCGCGTACTTACCCAATAGTACAAGAGCCCAAGAGGAGAAAAAAGACAGTTATCACACCCCAATTTCTGATTAGTTTAATGAAAACTATGTATAATTAATAGTCAAAATTGTTGAGTCTGCCAAGTATAGGCAGGGGGAATAAAAAATGGTGGCTGTTTCAAAGCGATAAAAAAAAAACTAATTTTTCATTCGGAGCTCTTTATCTTAAAAAGTAGGAATAACACAAGAAAACCTAAGGGAGCGTCATTTAAAGAAGAGTAAATTTGCTAAAATATGAGCCCTAATTGAGTTATTTACGTTGAATAGTTTACGAGATATAGCTTTTTAAAAAGCAACATTTCATAAAAATGTTGTATGGGACGTACTGAAAGATCAGTAGTTAGTAAATTTACTTTGAAAAATTTATATCTCAAAAACCATTCGACGTACAGATGTCTATTAGCACTCAAATTAAAGCTAGTTTAATGAGATATAAAGTAGTTTATGATGTTTATCTTTGTAGGAGTAATAGTTTACATGATATTTGCTAAAATAAATTAATTTATAGTTGTTCGGACAAATTTTCATTTGCCAAACTTATATTTATATGTGATTATCATAAAAACTACTACCCCTACGAAGATAAGTGTCGGAACTACTTTATAGTAAGTTAAATTTCCTTTATTTTGAGTGTTGGCCGACATATGTGAGTCTTATGGATCTAGGGATATATTTTTTCAAATATCCAACATAAAGGTTATAAACAAAAGATAAACGTTATAAACTATTTTATAGTAAATTTAACTAGCTTTAATTTGAGTGCTGACAGGCATCTGTACGTCCAATGGTTTCTAAAATAAAGTTTTTCATAAATCAAATTTATTGACCGAACAGCTATAAATCAATTTATTTTAGCAAATACCATGAAAACTGCTATTTCTACGAATGTAAAGGTCATACACATCTTTATAGTCCATTAAACTAGATTTAATTTGAGTGCTAATAGATATATGTACGTCACATAGTTCCTGAGATATAAATTTCTCAAAATAAATTAACCAACTACTAATCTTTCAGTAGATTTTTAAGAAATTTTGCGCTTTAAAAAGCTATATCTCGAGAACTATTGGACGTAAATAGCTCTTTTAGGGCTAATATTTCAGGAAATTTACTCTTCTTTAAATAATGTTCTCTTAGATTTTCTAGTGTTGTTGGTAATTTTTAAGACAGAGCTCCGATTGAAAAATCGGTTTTTTTAAGGTTTTGAAACAGCCGCCATTTTTTAATCACCCTACCTAGACTTGGCAGACTCATCAATTTCGACTAGTAATTATACATAGTTTTTATTGAAGTAATCAAAAATTGGGGTGAGATAACTGCCTTTTTTTTCCCGGCTCTTGTACTACAAGGTATGTAGTCAGAATTGAATTGGTAGTATCAGTATAGGCATCCGACCTTTGTGTTCGCTATGCCTTTTATTAAGTAAGTTTTATTTGGAAATCCTCATTTTATATTGATATTTTTTACCAAGTGATTGGTGATTTTTAACGAAAATACATATTATAGGGAGGAAGTAATCTAGTCTCGCAAAATTGTCTGTGGGTGTTTTCATCCTCGCTCAAAAAGTTGTAACAAACTATAATTCTATTTTTAAGGTAGGTATAAAGATCTGTGTTTGCTTTTACTTTTTTTAAAGGAGAAATTTTATTTTTTTCTGGAAACGGATCAAACCTGAATCATAAACTGCTTAAAGAAGTTCTTTCATTCCTCCCTTTCTGTGATGACCGCATTGAATCATTGGCTAATCTCTTGTTCCTCCTTACTTCTTTTACGCTTATGTAATTTATTATATATTTGTTATACGAGATTTTTTATGGAGGTGTCTTCCTCTTTTGCAATTATAAGATATCCGCAGATGTTCTTCACCTTTAGTGCTCTGTTCTTCTAATCAATCGAAAACCATATCAGATTTAGCAAAATTAGTATAGTTGCCTGTTCACTGCTGGAATATCTGTTTAGCGTTGATGGACGTTGCATCAAACACACTTTTGATAATAATTTATTTTCTAAAAAAAAAACAAAAAGGGCGGGGGCTTATCCTTCTTTTATCATTAGTATAGTTCTAATATCTAAATTATGTTTTTATGAGTCCATTACCCTAACCTAGTTCAGGTAATTAAAGGTCATATAATAATAAAACAAATGTTGTAGGTAGCTTAATATAATATAAGCTGTAAGCTTATTTTTCGAAATCGTTTGTTATTCAACAATAAAACTAAAACTTTTTTAAAAGAAACTACATACGCATTTCTCACGGAATTTTGTTTGGAAAAAATCTAGGTATAGCTGGACATCTTTTTAATCAATGTATTCCGTTTCTAATTAGAAGAAACTAAGTTTACGGTGATTTCCGCGGTGAGTTATACTCTCAAAATACTTCGAATTTTTTTCATATTTTTACAGTATTAAAAATAACTCATAAACTAAACACTTTATTGATAAAATAATTGTTATATAAAATACAGATCACTAAATTATGCGTTGAATAGATACCATAACCTTCGAATTCGATAAAGAAGTGTTTTCAAAACGGGGGTCAAGTAAATGCCTGGTTTTTCAATTTTTTGTTTGTTTTGTAAACTTTTCAATCATCCTTACGATCAATCTTATCACAATAATGAATAGGATGATAGTTGTATGATGAAGGGCAACGAATCCTCAGGTTATGTCAATAGACTAAGTAAGTCATTAGATTCATACAATATTTTGTATTTAACTAGCAGCAATTGCACTAGAGTTATTTTTAATGCGAAAAATATAGTCCAATAAATTCGAACAGTAATTCAAAAAATAAAATATTATGATACAGCCTGGATTAACAATATATCAAAAACTTCCATGTAATTTTAATATATTCCGCGCACCTAATAGACTTGTAAAATTAGTTCGAAATAGGGCCATGGGTGGAAAAAATCCAGATAATGCTGGGCATTTTTTTTAATCGATGTATTCCGCCTGTAATAAGTAAGAACTAAGTTTAAGCCGATTTCTGAGGTATGGTTTAAGCGGTACTCACAAAGCGCATCAACATTTTTTGAATTTTTTTACTATATTAAAAATAACTCAAAAACATTTTAAAAAAAAAAT